>NW_022196897.1:65195802-65203627 GCF_008632895.1 Mastomys coucha | reverse complement strand
CCCTTAAAGAGCTACAGGAAAACACAATCAAACAGGTGAAGGAAATGAGCAGAACCATCCAGAATCTATAAAATGGAAATAGAAACAATAAAGAAATCAGAAAGAGAGACAATTCTGGAGATACAAAACCTAGGAAAGAAATCAGGAGCCATAGATGCAAGTATCACCAACAGAATGCAAGAGATAGAAGAGAGAATCTCAGGGGTAGAAGACAACTTAGAAAACATTGACACAACAGTCAAAGAAAATGTAAAAAGCAAAAAGCTCCTAACCCAAAACATCCAGGAAATCCAGGATCCAATGAGAAGACCAAACCTAAGGATAATAGGTATAGAAGAGAGTGAAGACTCCCAATGCAATGGGCCAGTAAATATCTTCAACAAAATTATAGAAGAAAACTTCCCTAACCTAAAGAAAGAGATGCCCATGAACATACAAGAAGGCTACAGAACTCCAAATAGACTGGACCAGAAAAGAAATTCCTCCTGTCACATAATAATGAAAACACCAAACGTACTAAACAAAGAAAGAATTTTAAAAGCAGTAAGGGAAAAAAAGGCAAGTAACATATAAAGGCAGGCCTATCAGAATTACTGCAGATTTCTCACTAGAGACTATGAAAGCTAGAAGATCCTGGGCAGATGTCATACAGACATTACAAGAACACAAATGCCAGCCCAAACTACTATACCCAGCAAAACTCTCAATTACCATAGATGGAGAAAACAAGATAGTCCATGACAAAACAAAATTTACACAATATCTTTCCACAAATCCAGCCCTACAAAGGATAATAGATGGAAAACATCAACATAAGGAGCAAAACTACACCCTAGAAGAATCAAGAAGGTACTCTTTCAACAAATGCACACGAACCTAATCCCACCTCTTACAACAAAAACAACAGGAAGTGACAATTACTTTTTCTTAATATATTAATTTAAAAATTAATATTACCAATATATCCTAATTGATTGAAATCCAATAATATGAGGAATTGGAAATTTGTTGATTGTCATCCAATGATCTCTCTACTTTGGTAATTGGAGAAATAGGTCCAAAAATGCACAATCTATATACACTGTCAGCTTGTTTGTGTGTGACAATGTCTTGCCGTGTACAACATAAGGGTCTTGAAATTTTGCTTCTCCTATCTTGGCCTCTCTATTAGTAGTATTGTTTATTTCATGTTTTTACACTATACTATGGTTTTCAGAACAGCTTATATATTTCAAAAGTATTTATATACCCAAAAGAAACATAGACGATTAACTGGGGAGGTGGCTTATAAGAGAACAACAAAGTGAAACTGAATGCTTTGCTTGACATTTGTAACTCTTGTATCAAGTTTGAAGAAGAGGACTTTATAAGTTATTCTTTCTCTGAGATGAATGCTTCTCCAAATTATCACAGCTAGTTAACCAAATTTTTACCCTCACCTAATATCTGTGCCACCCTCCAAGCAGAACCATTGTTCATTGAAACAGTTGGCGAATGACTTTATGGATAGACCATCTTAATACCTATACCATTTCTTAAATGAATGTAACCTGTTCTCTGTGGGCTGAGAATGAAGTCACTCACTCAAGTCAAATAGCTCTGACCATAGCAGGAAGTCTAGATCCAAAAATCGAGCCTACAATTCATTTCTTGGTGCAGCAGAACTATCAACTCTCAGCTTAGCTATGATGGAGGTAAAATCCTTTGGTGATGTGAGGGTCATTGAAATACAGCCTTATTACAATGAAACCCAATGTCTAAAAATTGTTATTTTGGGCTTGTACCACAGTAAGAGCCAAAATTTTAAACTCTACTAAATACAAAACAAACAAAAAGACTTTATATATTCATGTTCATTTAAGAAAATACTAGTAGTGATGTATTATTTTTAAGTATACAGCTAATATGTTTGGAGTTATTTAAAATTTATATTGAAAGAAATGTATTTTCACTATTGCTGTGGATGAACATCTCCATAAGACTGTTAAATTGATTGTTGTTTTATATCAAACAACTGTTATAATACTTATTTTTATTGTTATAATATTTTATAAATTTTAAGGAATATGACAAAAAGATATTGTAGGTATTGAAGGGGGGTCTATAGGAGGAGCAGTGGTACAAAAGGGAAACAAGAATGTGATTCAATTCTATTTACTTAAAATATGCTTTTAAATGTTAACAAATTCAGATAAATGGAAATCATGTAACTTTTCTCATCATAATGCAATAAAAGTTTAAAAAAAAGAAAAGGCATTTGATAATAATGATAGGTAGATAATAGATGATGGATGATAGCTAAGGTAGGAAAAACAGTAAAGAAGATAGGTAGATAAAATCACTTTAGGTGACTATATGTACATTTATTGACACATAAAAGGATGAAGAAAGTTGTCGTGTATTTAATGAAGTTAGAAGATGCTGAGAAAGAAAGTACATGACACAAGGGAAGGGGGACACTAGTCACAAAGAAAAGCAGAAGAGAAGACGATTCTAAAGTAGACACAATAAAGGAGGGGCTATTACAAACACACACACACATATGTGTGTATGTGTGTTAGCCTATAGATGTACAACCATTAAAAAGCTTCAAGATATAATTAGATCTGTCTACTTATATAAAGAGAATATTAAGAAGATATTCTTGTGTATTCAAAAGATAAATTCTTATGTGTATTTGAACATATTTATCAAGGCAAAGATAAAGACCTAGTGTGACAAAGAATGCCAGCAGCCAATATACTAGCTCAGGGGACATGGGAATGGGTGACATGAGGCAAGCAGAGCAAGCAGGGTGGACTTCCGGTCTGTTAGCATTTACCTTTTCTTCCAAGCACTTTTCAGTATTAATTTGTTATAAGAAGTATATATTCCTATTGTAATTTCAGTATCAATAAAAAACCAGGAAATATAATGTAATGAAGGAAGAAAAACTTCCTTACTATTACCCTCTAAGGTTAATGCCTTGAAAGTGAGCAGAAAATAAATGGAGTCAGGAAAAGAATTTGCTGTCAGAATTGAGGAAGGGGGTTCATTGTAAGCATACATTTAAATCTAAAGCAAACATGTTTTGTAATATCATAAAGAATGGGTTTAAAGTGGCCCCTTTGAAAATTATTATGGGAACTGATTTAAAGAAGTATTTCATTAACCCCTTCCACATTTTGTGAGTTAGAAATCTTAATAATCGACCAGGAACCTACACTTTTATAAAGCCCTCTCTCTAAACCTATAGTTTTTCTTGTGCAAAATGAAATAAAAGGCTGAGAGGCAAAGCTTTAGAACAGTGTTCTCAGGAGTTGGCAAATCTCAGGAATCACCCACCTTAACAAAAAAGATATGATGTGGCAAGTTTGTAAAATAGAGCCTCAGGCAGATTCAGCCAAGCCTCCTATAAAACAATTGACATAGGCAAGAAGCAGGACCATCGCTTTCTCCCCCACGACATGATCATAATATTACAACACTATTAATAGTGTTTATGCAACAGGAAAGGAAAAGTGAGAACGCAGGTTGTTTTGGCGAGATGTTTATGCTAATATTTTCTCACACTTAGATCTTTTTCTCTTTCCACACAAGCTTCTTTATTATAATTAATATTTTCTTCCTAGCACAGTTTTTTGGTGTTTGTATCCATCAAAGATCATCAGATTGCATAAGCCAGATATTTAGATCCTTGGCAGAAACTCCTAAAGTGAAAGGAACCCTTTACAGTCTTTCTTAGCAACCAATTAGGAGACACTGTCTCCCATAGAAGCTACGTGAGCAGACTGAAATTGCAGAGAACTTAAATGTCTTTATGATTAGCAAACTCTCATAGACCAGTGACATGTCTCCAACCTGGTGCACACATGTCTGCAGTATGACATTCATCTTCAAAAAGTGTGTCTTGAGAAGTCATTCCACTGCTTCCCAGTGTCTTTGTCATTACAGGAGGAGAATGGACTGGAGGATCTGCCCCAGTGAACTTAACATCTTGCTGGATCTTTTCAGATGATCAGGGGAGGTAGTTTTGCAGCAAATAGAGTGTTTTGTGAAAGCTTGCATGGCTCTAATAATGCAGACTGATGTGTCTTGGGTTCGTATTTGCAGGCTCTTTTGTGACCTTTATCCCAACTGGGGGAATATATGTTTTTACAATACTTCCAGCTTTGGGGTTCTTTAAACATTCTTGATTGCTAACCTTTGTATTTTATACACAATTGATGTGGGAAGCATGGAGGTGTGTGTATGTATAGTACAAACTGTTTTTACTAGCAAGAGAATTCTTAGGGAGAGAGCAGCAGTTTGTTAAGAATATACAGCATTCATCTTGCTTGGACTGGGTGACAGATAATAAAACCTCAGTGTGAGTGAAACTGTTCTACTTGAGACAGTGGTTGAACCATTTGCTCTTAATTCAAGCTGAAAACACAGGCAAGCAAGCAAGCAAGAAGGAAAAGAAAGAGAAAGAAAGGAAGGAAGGAAGGAAGGAAGGGAGGGAGGGAGGGAGGGAAGGAAGGAAGGAAGGAAGGAAGGAAGGAAGGAAGGAAGGGGAAGGAAGGAAGGAAGAGGAGAAAGAGAAGGAGACATGAAATAGATGAGAATGTGGAGCAAAAACGAAAAAAAAAATGGCTGTTCTGTAATGTGCAATGGGGTTTCTAAAAAGAGCCCCAAAGTCTTCATTAAAGTCTATAAAATTCATAAAATTCTCACTGCTAGTAGGGAAAAAACCCTGAGAAGGCTGGAGCTCTGCACATGAATGACAAGGCAGCATTCTCAAATGTAGCAGCAGACAGAACGAGGGGCTTGACGAGGTTGACTGCCAAGAATTTGCAGCAATTACGGGAAGCATGCTGGCCTTGACTTGAGCGCCTTAGACAAAGTTTGTAGCAATTCTCAAGAGATGAGGGGACTCATAATGACATCTCTTACTTCCAAATGTGTTAAAGATCAAACACTAACATGGCATTGGGAACCTGAGAATTTACATGTGGATGCAGAAGAAATAATAGCTTCCCTGTCAAATGAAGGCTTCCTATCAACAGAGAAATAGGAATATGTGGAATAAAACAGCACCACTCCTTAAAAATGTGACCAGAATTGGGTCTCTGAGAATGTGAACACAAAGCAGTCACAACCTAAAGCAACACGCTGAGTGTGTGATAAATGTAAGCAGACTGTCAGGAACGTCAGCTGACAAAACTGTCTGTGTAATTCAGACAGACACCTCTTACGTGGCAATGACAAAAAAGCTATTTTATAACTGACCTTTAACATCTGCATATTTACCTACTGCATATGTACAGACTTACTATAGGCATTCTATTGTATTCACTAAAGGAATTTAAAGACAAACAGTAACTTTTTTTTTCAAAAAACTCACTAACTAATGGAAGAACTTAGAAATCAGCAAGTTTAAAAGAATGAACACCACCAACAACAAAAAGATATTTTCAACTTACGAAAACACAGATATAAAAACTGGAATATCTTTGGTTCTATTTTAAGTATGTGTCAACACCCTGTAAGTCACACACAGAAAACAAAAGCTTTAATGTTTTGGAGACTAGAAAGAGTGTGTCTCAACAGAGTAGAATCGGTAATCCGTTGGTTTAGAAACATGGACTTCAACATGGAGGCAAAGAAGTGAGGGTGTGCTTTGGTCTGTGGGTGGAATATAGAGATGATTGATGGAGAAATAAGAAAGTATCCGAAGCCTGCTGTGCCTGATCTACCTGTGAGACAGGACAGATTGCCTCACACCTTTAAGTGTCTATTTTTAGATTATAGACTGAAAATTAATAATATCTACCCTACTTTCTTCACAGGTGTGTTAGAGAAAGTAATATCATGTACATGGAAGTAATTGAAATCACTTTAAAATTTCACACAAATATAACTTGATTTTCTACTGTCATTTTGGGCTACTAACCTCCATTTTTTTTTTTAAGATGGATAATCTTTTGACGTACCGAGACAGATTTTGTTGCAGTTTATTTTAGATGCCGAAAAACTAAGCTCTAATCGTGTATTTAAACATTAGCTTGCATTTCACAGAATTAACTTCGCCCTCGGAGCTTGCTTCCATCCACATCCTGTTAGAGCCATTTTCAGTAGTACTTGTACCTGCCGATTCCTGACCTCCGTGCTGCCTTCAAGCAAAGGTGGGTAGAGAGAGCCAGAGAAGACTCGAATGATTTAGTAGATGAAATCCTAAAACAGTGTTACTGTTGATGTGGACACAACCATGTCAAGGACTAAAATGCTTCAAACACATGAGAAAATGCAAAGCCTTCCTTCCATGTATGGATCAGGCTCAGGATGTCCAGGTCTCCTGGTCCAAATGCCAGTGCTTCTGAATGATGAAGCAATGCATGGAAAAAGCAGAAACTGCAGCTTCCTTTACCCTGATGGTTCCGACCTAAGACTGCTGTCCCAGTGTTTCTTATAGAAACTAGCTAACCCACGCTGTTGTGCTGTAGATAACAAATGTGCTGAGATTCCTGGCTGAAGCTGTAGTATTTGGTGCCACTTCATCAGAATGCACACCACCCACCTGACCCCAGTCTTTCTCTTTGTTCATGTGTCTGCTGTTTCCTTGGTGTCACTCTCCTTCCTTCATTTCTTCATGGTTGGTCGCTAGTCGGGTTTCTAGACTCAAGCTGCATAGGACACAATAAGAGTTGCTCATTTGTGCTTACTTGATACCACTTGGCAAAAGCTTGAGCACAAAACCAGCAAGCCCATTCATATCTGATTCAAAGACACTCCTACACTGAGTGTCTGAATTTAGTTTCAGTGTAGAAGTACCCAAAGGGATTTTGTTGTTGCTTGGTAGTGCCAGGGATCAAACATTGGACCTTGGACACACTAGATAATCACTGTGCCTAAAGTACACTCACAACCCCAACATAACAGGCCTTAACATTTGCTTAAGTAGAAATAAGGAGTGAAATAACAGATACTTGACTGAGTGCTGAGGACTATTGATCCTTCATGTAAGACTAGAAGTAATTGTTTGTTCTAGTAGTATTTATCATATACATATGATTCATGGAGTGTAAAGATAATCTCAATAGGTATCACCTAATTTTTGATAGGCCTTATCTCCCTTGGGGGTGGGGGTTAAGGTTGAGACAGGGTTTCTCTGTGTAGGGTATGCTTAATCTTAAGATTGACTAAAAGTATAAATTTAAACTGAATGAAAAGGAGAGAGAGAAATAGTTGTAAATGAAAAGCAAAGGTAAGAAAGTTAGAGAAAAAATACAAAAAAGATAAAAACCAAAACCAAAAAACCCACCACCACCGAATGAAGTTGATGTCAGAAAACCATGCTTTGCAGTTCTACATCTCTGTTAACAAATATCCAGAATTTCATCTGTGCATATTTTATAGCATCCTACAGAAAGAAGGAAATGCAATCTGTTCTACAAATTATAATCCTAAAAATAGTACATACTAATTTATTCAACAAATATTTGTCAAGTATGTGAAAGGTGAAAGTATAGTTTTAAGACCTACCCATGCAGTGGTGAACAAGACAGACAAGATTCCTGTCATGTGAGAGGAGAAAGATAATGCACAAACATATACTCCATCTTCAGGAAAAAAATGATAAAGGGTAGTTGGTATAATATACAGAAACTGAATTTGACAGAGTAATTATGTACAGTCAGCAGAGTGAAGCATGTCTTGGGAAGGCAACTTTTGAACAAAGACATGAATGAGGTGGGTTTCATTCTGAGTTTGAGAGGCAGATTCTGAAGAGTTGAGTCTGAGCCAAATACTGAAAATATCTTTTAAGCTTTCATGTAGGGAACAGACAGCGGGCAGACGAAAAAAA
>NW_022196897.1:65190079-65195792 GCF_008632895.1 Mastomys coucha | reverse complement strand
TTGTGTGATACCTCTAGACTAAAACTAGGGATGCTAGTGATGATATAGGATAAGACGGGGAGGAAGAGAAGGAGGAGGAGGAAGAGGGAGAAAGAAAGGAAGAAAGAAAGAAAGAAAGAAAGAAAGAAAGAAAGAAAGAAAGAAAGAAAGAAGAAAGAAAGAAAGAGGGAGGGAGGGAGGGAGGGAGGGAGGGAGGGAAGAAGGAAGGAAGGAAGGAAGGAAGGAAGGAAGGAAGGAAGGAAGGAAGGAAGGAAGGAAGACAGAAAAGGAAGAAGGATGAGGGGAGAGAGGAGAGGAGAGTAGGAGGAGGAGGAAAGGCCAATAGCACTCTCACTAGGCTTCTCCCCATGATTATTGTACAAGCAGTAAACAAGTGTGAAGGAAAAGAAAACTCTAGCACTTCTTACAAGATGAACAAGCAGCTTCCTGGAGGATTTTCTGAGTCTTGAATGATCACCCACGTTGAGGTATGACTTCCTGGTGGTCAGGTGGCTGAGACCTATTTATACCTCTGTAGATAGCCCTGTAAGCAACCCCACCCCAAGGAGCTCATTCATTCCCCCAAGAAAGACTTGGGTGGAATTGCTTCTTTGGCCTGTTCCTGCCCCATCTAGAGAGAGTCGATGTTTGTTCTTGTCTTCCTTCCTTTTTGAACAATTACAAAGCAACCAAGTGCCTTAGAAAAGGTGAGAGTAGTGGTTGGATCTGGCATGTTTAAGGATCTGGAACTTGATCCCAGAATCTGAAGAAAACAGAGTAACATGGGAAGATCCCTCCATTTTTTTTATAACCCACCAAGTCCAATCAGTGTTACTCCTATATGCATAAGAAGCTTGCATCTTTATTTTGGGCAAGAGAGTGAGTAGATCATTTTCTGGAGAGTATATAGGAAAGGGGCTGACTGATCAAGCAAGATCAAGTTACTGCTTTGGGGATGTTTACCACATATTATATGAAAAGGTCTGGGTCAAACTATTCACATAATTAGGGGGAAAACAGTAAAAATAACCAGCTCTTTAATGAGTTTTAAACACATTATACTTTTATGCTATTTTAATATATATTGTATTTTTTATAAATACATAGTGCAGTCAAGACAAAGTTGTATGGATTTATCTAGAAACTTGCAAAGTGATATGTCAGTTCAAAAGTCATATAACTGATAGCATGGTACTTAATTTCCCATTATAATTTTGAGTGTGTAATTTTATATTTATTTTAAGCAGAATACTATTAGTGTATATTCTCTACTAGAGTGGTGCTTGAATAGTCCTAAAGTAAATTGCATATTATTATACATTTTTCTCATGTAATAGGTAATAATACTGATTTTTGATATTGTACATGTTGGCATAAATTTATGAAATTCATATCAAGATAGTAAAAGAAATATTATAATATACCTCCTATAGGGAGGCACTGGGTATATGATACAGATGAGAATACTTGATAAGTATGTCCCCTGAATAAATGAAAATGAGGACAATTTATTGACAGAATGATAACAAATGTGCCAAAAGAAAAAAGTAGAGCTGAATCTTTTTTGATATACTCACCTGGGGCACAGTTATATGATCTAGTGCCCAAAACAGTCACATCAAAATCTCTGGTGGCAAAATCTAATATTGGTTTTATGTTTGTTTGGTTGGTTTTGTTTTTTGTTTGTTTGTTGGGTTGGTTGGTTTTGTTTTTTCAAGACAGGGTTTCTCTGTATAGCCCTGGCTGTCCTGGAACTCACTCTATAGACCAGGCTGCAATTGAACTCAGAAATCTGCCTGCCTCTGCCTCCCAAATGCTGGGCCTAAAGGTGTGCACCACCACTGCCCAGCTTATTTTTAAGACTATGTTCAACAAAGTTTGAGAAGCACCTACTAGCCAATCTGGGCAAAATTACAAAGAACTATCAGGCATCTTCAGCTCTCATGGTAGGTCATTTAAAGACTCAGTGGTTATTCAGGAATAGAAGTGAAGCAATCCAAAACTAACTGTGGAGAATGATTGAACAGACCATATACCATCTCTGAGTCTTAGAAAGATCATGGCAGCCATCGAAAAGACTTGGGGGAAACCAGGCAGAACCTTTAGGGAAGCAAGTTCTCCTTATAAGAACAATAATAAACACTAGGAGGTTAGACAAGGGGGTGTCTTAAGAATGAGGCTGCACATTAGGATGCAGAGAGACACAATGAACACTCTAGAGTAGTTTGGAGAAATGCATCTGTTTAAGGCAATTAGAAGATGGGCAGAGAATCTATTGCTATAACCTCAGGAAGACAAATATAAATTACAATAGCATCTATCCAGATATACTTAGGGAAAGAAAGTAGACAATTACATAGACAGATAGCTCCGGCAGCAGACATTGCCAGTGCACCACCTGGGTATTCTGGGATTTCTTTAGCATTTATGGTTACCCAACCTCCAGCTTCTTTAAGCTTTCACTAATAAGACTTAGTACCTGTACTGTCTTCTAAGCTAATCATTTGAGCCTTGAAGCCTTTTGGCATGGACAGGGGAACCTGAGACTTCACAGACCCACATACAGCCTATACCCATGTTGAATGGAGTGGAAGCATGAAGACCCAGCTCCTTGCATCAGACCAGAAAAAGCTCCTGCCTTAGTTTATACTCTAAAACGTGTCTGTAGAATTAAGCTGAAGCTGCATATGTAGCAGAGGATGGCCTGGTCAGTCATCAGTGAGAGGAGAGGCCCTTTGTCCTGGGAAGGTTCTATGACCCAGTGTAGGGAATACCAGGGCCAGGAAGCAGGAGAGGGTGGGTTGGTGAGCAGGGGAAGCAGGGGAGGGAATAGGTTTGTTTTTGTTTTTTTCAGAGGGGAAACCTGGAAAGGGGATATCATTTGAAATGTAAATAAAGAAAATATCTAATAAAAATAAATTAAAAAAATAAGGCTGAAGTGATAGTGCATTGCCTAAATCTGTCCCCTTTGCTTGGTTTCTTCCCATTCTCACCTTGCTTCTCTCATTTGTTTAACAGACCCTCATTATAGAGATTTAAGAAAAAAAATGACTTGCTGCTAAGTCTTTGTCTCCAAAAACTCAAAACAGCTGCCTTCCTAGACTGGGCAGGCTACCCATAATCTAGCAGAAGCAGAATCTTCATGGGGCTCTCTAAGCTGAGGTTTACAAGAACAGCCATATGCAAATGGGAGGTTAGTGTTTCGGGTACAACTGGAATTTCCAGCTTTCAGTGATGATGAATTTCGAGACCTGGTAGAGCTAACTTTTCCATAGATCATTGCCAAAGTGACAAAAGTTCCCAAAAATATCTGCCAGGAACTTTAGCACTAATTTCAAATGATGTCCCTCCCTTATTATATCATCACTAAATATCATGCAATGATGTCGTTGAGAATCAAATCACTACGAGAATGCTAAAACCATGTGGTCATACGTGTACTCAGTCAGATCTCCCATATACAGGCATGCTTCATTTAGAGATGTCTAAAAAACAGAGGGACCTGTATCCATGATAAAGAATATTGCTTAAGTTTAGGTTTCTAATAAAAATTAAGCATTGGCAAATTTCCAGAGTTTTTAAATGCTTACTTGCCATCCAAATAAACAGGAACCTTTGTCAAGTGTGAGTCTGGGTGATGTTGTTGGCTATGACTGACAGAGATTATAAAGGCAGGCAAAAAAAAAAATGATGAAGCAGAGGTAGAAAGAAGTAATGCTTCTATTTAATTTTGGGCCTCTGCCCCCTAATATTCTGGGGCAGAGTTCATATGGTTGTATAAAAAAGACTGGCCCTTCTACTTTGACCCCAAATCCCCAAATTATCACAAGTGTAGAAAACTGTCCAACCATTATGATAGGCAGGAAAACAGATAGGCTTTGCTTTCTCTTTCCAAAAGTAACTTCCTAGTCCCATGGGGAATGGGAAAGGATAAAATTAATAAGATTAATAAGATGAGTTATAGAAATACTGGGTATAAGTAATTTCATGAAGAACTCTCTCTTTAGTAACATCTTCAGAAATTGAGTCTCAGCAGCTGTAATATGGAATTTTTTCATCAGGGGATTCCTCCAAGCTTAATACCAATTCTTAAGCACTAACTTGATAATGGGGGGATGCAATTATTATAGTAACTAGACCCATCAAATTATTTTCCTTCCATTATCTTCTAGCATGGTATTTTCAATATCTTAAATAGTAAATTATATGTACAAGCCTGCTGTGCAAGGCTGATATGAGAATGCAAACCCCCTAGACCTTTCTTCAAGGTGCATTCTATAGAAATTAGTACAACCCATAGCAAAGAAAAGGAAATTGATATTCTATGTAGAATTAACATTGTGGGAAGGGAAGCTGCTTCATGTGGAATGGGATGAGGAAAGGCTTCTCAATGAAACCATTTTTCCAAATAATTGCACAAAAGGAGGGCCTTTTCAGAACACCCTAAAACAAAGGTCATTGTATGAGAAAATTCAGTATGTATGAGGTTGATGTATTTGTTTCTTTATCTGTTTATTTATCTATTTATGTGTGTTTTTGCATGTGTGACTATATACCATGTTTGGGGTGCCTGAAGAGGACATAACAGGGCACTGGATTGCCTGAAGCTAGAATAAGCATAGACATTAGTGAGCTGAACTCAGATCCTCTGTAAGAACATCAAGAGCTCTTAACACTGAGCCACATCTCAAAACCAAAGAAAATCTAGTGTTGATGTCAGTTTCAGACCCAAACATAGATAAGGGACCAACAATTCTCAGGGAAAGATCACAAATATTACTTTCTTACATATACTCTAAATATACCCCTAAAATATGCATGCCTATGCATGTGCACACACACAGACTCTGTTCTTTCCTCTTTCTTTGCCAAACTATCTGACAATGGAGGGAGGGAGAGACAGAGAAAGAGACAGAGGGAGGGAGGAAGGGAGGGAGGAGAGAAAGGAAGGAAAGCATGGTAGCAGAAGTTTGAGACAGCTAGTCAAATTTGCATCCACGATGAGGAAACAGTCCAGGTCCCCAGCCTATGGAATGGTCCCATCCAAGTAGGGTGAATTTTCCAAACTCAACCCAATCTAGAACTTGTCTCACACATATCTTCAAAAGATTGGTTCCATCATGATTGCAAATCTCATCAAGTTGACAATCAAATTTAAGCATTACAACACAATAGTCAAAAGTACATTGGGACATAAGGAGAAAATTAGGGGGACGCAGAACACATTGAGTACATTCCTTTCATTTTAGTCAGTCTCAAAAACCAATCATAAGCTGGCTACAGGGCTTTGGGTGAATTTCCAATTAACAACTGTGTGGAGAGCGGTAGAGCTGGAGAGGCAATCGCCTTGACAAGATGGCGCCTACATCCGCTATCGACTCCTGGTAAACAACTGTTTGTGCATGTGCGTAGTGTGAAAAGGCGCCAAGTCACGGCCCATCCCGGGGCGTCACATGGGGTGATGAGCAAACAGCCAATCATGGGCGGACACGCCGCACTGTGGTGTATATAAGCAGTGCCGATTAGTGGCTCGGGGTCTTCCTCTTCATGATGCAATAAATGCTTGCTGTAGAAGGATCCTAGTGTCTACGTGTCTTCTTGCTGGCGAGACAACTGTGCGGGCTACAACTAGTGCCGGAAACCCGGGACGCCGGGGGAGCCTTACGACCGCTGGTGCCGAGGAGACCCTCCACTCACGGAGAGGATTCAGAACTGCAGAACAAGGTAAGCTCTG
>NW_022196897.1:65189034-65189268 GCF_008632895.1 Mastomys coucha | reverse complement strand
GGCAATGACACCCAATGACTGGCAGAACACAGTGAAGGCTGCGCTTTCTAGTATGGGACAATACATGGCATGGAAGGCCTTGTGGCCTGATGCCTCCCAGGTTCAGGCCAGGGCTAATGCCAATGCGGAGGGCAACGAAAGGCACTGGACCTTTGACTTGAGCCACTTTCTGATTTTGTGGCCCGGATGACTGAGGCGGCGGGTAGAATTTTTGGAGACCCAGAGCAGGTCAAA
>NW_022196897.1:65160308-65182039 GCF_008632895.1 Mastomys coucha | reverse complement strand
ACAAGATGGCGCCTACATCCGCTGTCGACTCCTGGTAAACAACTGTTTGCGCATGTGCGTAGAGTGAGAAGGCGCCAAGTCACAGCCCATCCCGGGGCATCACATGGGGTGATGAGCAAACAGCCAATCATGGGCGGACACGCCGCGCTGTGGTGTATATAAGCAGTGCCGGTTAGTAGCTCGGGGCCTTCCTCTTCATGATGCAATAAATGCTTGCTGTAGAAGGATCCTAGTGTCTGCGTGTCTTCTTGCTGGCGAGACGACTGCGCGGGCTACACAACTGGAATTTTCTTTCCAAAGTGATCACAAGAAAATTAGGTGTTATTAACATTTTACTCTGATATTATCAGTTCACTGACGTATGTCGGTGTCTGTCATTCATAACAGTAGAAATAGCTCCTGCTTTCTATCACTGACCTGAGAGGCTACACTTTTGTGAGAAACTCCCTCTTGGTAATCTGAGCTTGAACAGACTGACTTAAGTCTATCACAGCATTTGTTAAAGAAGAGAATGGTGTAGTATTGTTCTAAGATACTATTTGTTGAGATCATACTAATTGTTGAGATACATTGTTCTAAGTATCTTTCTAAGTGTCTTTCTGTCTATGATTTCAGCCAATTTTATATTCTTTTTGTTTATTCTTCCTTTCTGACATTTCTAAATGCTATCCTTCTAAAATTCAAAAAAATACTTAATAACATTAACATGATGAGTGTTCATACTCAAGAAATGCCTCTTTATACACCATGTATCTCCTCAACCTCTAGACAAAATTTAATAATAATTAAAAACGCATTATTTTTTAATCAGTGAGTTTATCTCATTTAAAATTATGCTAAAAAAACTGAACAGACAGTTTCTATCTAGAATTGTTGCCACTGAACACTTGCAAGGCTTTCTTACTATAATCTTAGGGTACATGGAAGTTGGAGTCCCAGTGCCCCTTTGTGGGTTAAATCTGTGAATTGGCAGCTTTGCCAGAGCCAGAATCCCAACATGACCGAGTGTATTTCCTTCTTGTCTGCATATTTGCCTTCCTGCACTGTTATTTGAATTAGTCTTTTTTAATTTTTTTAAAGACAACAGTCTGTTTGCCTTTAGCCTACTTCAGCTGTAATACATGCTTTCTCTAGCTCATGGCAGGGTTTTCTTGGGCTGCCATAGAGGTATCCTGAAACCTGTCAATTTGCTATTCAAATATTTGGCTTTTTGTTCTTCTTCTTCCTCTCTTACATCTTACCTGTCTTGTAGGTTTTGGTGGTGATTGTATCCTGACCCTTAAAGACTCGAAACCATGCCCCCTCTACTGACTAATTTATAGTTAGCCACTCTAATAGTCTCTGACAGTGCCTGGAGTCTCTAAAATAGTTCCCTGTAGCAAATCATATCTATAAACATTTTACAAGAAGGGTAAGTCAACATGTTTAAACAGGCTGCCTCAGACAGGACCTGTATAATTTATGGAGTAGAGTAGAAATTCTGCTACCAGAAGCATTTTTTTATCCCTGTAAAACTGTAGTGTGGCCTCAGCGTTCAGTGACTGACTTTTTCAGGGGAGAGATTTGGGCAGAGGAGATAAATTTTCAGATACTCTTCTGGAATCTGTAATATATTGCCTTCCTACCTCTACACTGGTATATAAGCAGCTCTGGATAAGACAGCTGAAAATCTCCTTAGACTCCTCTTGACTTTGCATAGGCTATATTAGTTGGTGATCCCTTAGACTCAGTTTCCTCCCTGACACAAAAAGGATGAAAATAGCAACACCTTTAGAAAGTTTTATGTGAGAATTAAAAAATTTTATGGATAAAGAACATAGAATAACCTCTTCCCCTCTATAGGAAAAACTGAGTGTTAGCATTTTTAATCCATCTGTCTCATTCTATAAGCATTTTTAATCTCCTCTACTCCTCCAAATCAGGTTGATGGCACAAAGGAAGCCAAGGGTAGCACAGCCCTGTCCTTGCCTTGAGATACCAAGCTGTCCTTACAGTTCCACTGCCTATCACCCAGTCAGTATTCCTCTTTCAATCATAACCAGGGAAAAAGCTAAGAACTTGACTAAATGACCAAAGAGATTTCTTGCTTCCTGAATGTATTATATTTTAGTCATTGAGAAGCTATTTATTCACAATCTGACTACTGCTTTGCCAGCCTACAGCAAGCCTGCTCAACAAAAAACATCCAGGCCCATTGAACAAGGAATGACTAGGTTAGATCCTTTATTCTCCATTCCCCTGCCCATCACCCAGGACACACTCAGCTGCCCTGAGCCAGCTGCAGGCTCTCCTGGAAGCTCCAGTGTCTAGCCATTGCACTGCTGGCCTCCATCAGGCTCAGTGAACAAGGAACATCCAGGCTTACTGCAGCAAGGGCCAGCAGTCAGTCCATGGCTGCTCTCAGGAGGCCCAATGGATAGAGGGAACATCCAGATTAGGCCTGCCTTCTTGATACTTCCTGATACACCAGGAACATCTAAGGACAACCAGATGTCCAAAGGCCCTTGGAAGAACACAAACAACCAGAACCAGGACAACATGGTACCTTCAGAGTAAAAATATGTCACTATAGCAAGTCCTGGATATCCTAACACAACTGAAGCACAAAAAATGGCCTTAAACCCAACCTTATAAACCTGACAGATGCCTTTAAAGAGGAAATGAATATATCCTACAAAAAAATACAGAAAAATACAATCAAACAAGTAGAGGCCCTTAAAGAGTATACTGATAAACCTCTAAAAGAAATACAGGAAAATACAATTAAGTAGGTAAAGGAATTAAGTAAAACTATTCAAGACCTCAGAATAGAAGTAGAAGTAATAAAGAAAACACAAGCTGAGGGAATCCTGGAGATGGAAAACCCAGGGAAGAGAACAGGAACAATGGACACAAGCATCACCAACAGAATACAAGAAATGAAAGAGAGAATCTCAGGAATAGGAAATGCGATAGAAGAAATTGATACATCAGTCAAAGAAAATGGTAAGTCTAAAATATTCATGATGCAAAACATCCAGGAAATCAGGATACTATGAAAATACTTAACCTATGAATAAGACAAATACAAGGTAAAGTCTCTCAGATTCAAGGACCAGAAAATATTTTCAACAAAATCAGAAGAAAATTTCCCTAGCTGAGATGCCTATAAATATACAAGAAACTTACAGAACACCAATTAGATTGGACCAGAAAAGAAAATCCTCCCACTACATAATAATTCAAACAAAGAAAGAATATTAAAAGCTACAAGTGAAAAATGCCAAATAGCATACAAAGGCAGACCTATCAGAATTTCACTGGACTTCTCAAAGGAGACTCTAAAGCTATAAGGGCCTGGACAGATGTCTTAGAGCCTCTGAGAAACCACAGATACCAACCTAGACTACTATGCCCAGCATAACAGTCAACCACCATAACTGGAGAAAACAAGGTATTATGAGATAAAACCAAATTTAAACAGATCTATCTACAAATCCAGTCCTATAGAAAATACTTTAAGGAAAACTCCAACCAAGTAAGTTAACTACACACAAGAAAACAAAGGAAATAATTCCATGACAATAAAGATAAAATAAGGAAATCACACAGAAACACACACACACACTAACACCATCAACATTAAAATAATAGGAACTAAGAATCATTAGTCACTAGTATCTAATATCTCTTAACATCAATGGTCTCAATTCCCCCCAATAAAAATACACAGGCTAAAAGAACGGGAGCAAAACCAGGGCTCATCATTCTGTTGCATACAAGAAACACACCTGAGCAATAAAGATAGACATCATCTCAAAGTAAAGGGTTGGATAAAGGTTTCCAAGCAAACATACCCAAGAAGCAAGCTTGAGTAGCCATGCTAATATCTAATAAAATACATTTTCAACCAAAATTAATCAAAAGAGATGAGGAAGGACACTTCATACTTCTCAAAGGAAAAATCCAGCAAGATGACATCTCAATTTTAAATATATATGCCCCAAATGCAAGGGCACACAAATCTGTAAAAGAAACATTGGTTAAACCACACACTGAATCCCACACATTAATAGTAGAAGACTTCAATACACCACTCTTACCAATGGACAGGTCATCAAGACAGAAACTAAACAGAAAAATGAAACTAACCGCTTGTCTGAATTAAATGAACAGATACCTACAGAACATTTCACCCAAACACAAAAGAATATATCTTCTTCTCAGTACCTCATGGAACCTTCTCCAAAACTAACCAAATAATAGATAAAAGCAAGAGTTAACAGATACAAGAAGGCTGAAATAACCCCATGCATCTTATCAGATCACCATGGATTAAAACTGAACTTCAACAACAACAGAAACAATAGAAAACTTACACACTCATGGAAACTGAACAAATCTCTACTCAATGACCACTGGATCAAAGAAGAAATAAAGAAAGAAATTAAATACTTTCCAGAATTCAATGAAAATTAAGAAACAACATACAGAAATTTATGGGACACAATGAAAGTAGTGCTAAGAGGAAAGTTCATACCACTAAGTACCTCCATAAAGAAAATTCTCATACCAGCAATTAAAAAGTACGCCTTTAGAAAAAAATAGAAAAAAAAGAAACAAACACACTGAAGAGGACTAGAAGGCAGGAAATAATCTCTCAGGGATGAAATCAATCAACTAAAAACAAAGAAAACAATACAAAGAATCAAGGAAACAAAGAGCTGGTTCTTTGACAAAAATCAACAAGATAGACAAACACTTAGCCAAACTAACTAAAAGACAGGAAAACAGTATCCAAATTAACAAAATCAGTAATGAAAAGGGGGGCATAACAACAGACACAGAGGAAATTCAAAGAATCATTGTGTATTACTTCAAAAACCTATATTCCACAAAATTGGAAAATCTAAATGAAATGGGTGATTTTCTAAATAGATACAGTTTACCAAGGTTGAATCAAGATCTGGTAAACTATTTAAACAGTCCTATAGCATCTAAGGAAATAGAAGCAGTTCTTAAAAGTCTCCCCATCAAAAAACAAAACAAAACAAAAACAAACAAACAAAATAAACACAAGCCTAGATGGGCTTAGTGCATAATTGTACCAGATTTTCAAAGAAGAGCTAATATGAATGCTCATTAAACTCATTCTATGAGTCCACAGTCACCCTGATACCTAAATCACACAAAGATTCAACACAATTCTTCACAGACCTTGAGAGAACAATTCTCAACTTCATATTGTAAAACAAAAAAAACAGGATAGCTAAAACAATCCTATACAATGAGAGAACTTCTAGATGTATCACCATCCCTGATTTCAAGTTATTCTACAGAGCAATATTAGTAAAAAGATTGCACGGTATTGTCATAAAAACCAAACAAATTTATAAATGGAATACAACCAAAAACCTACAAATTAACCCACACACCTATGGACACTTGATATTTAACAAAGAAGCCAAAACCATACAATGGAAAACGAAAGCATCTTCAACAAATGGTGCTGGTCTAACTGTATGTAGGCATGTAGAAAAAAATGCAAATAGACCCATATCTATCACCTTGTAATAAACTCAAGTCCAAGTAGATCAAAGACCTCACCATAAAACCAGAAACACTAAATCTAATAGCAGAGAAAGTGGGGAACTGTCTTAAACTCATTAGCATAGGAGACAGTCTTGAACAGAACACTAATAGCTCAGGCTCTAAGATCAACAATTAATAAATGGAACCTCATGAAACTGAAAAGCTTTTATAAGGCTAAGGACACCATCAATAGGACAGCCTACAGAATGGGAAAAGATCTTCACCAACCCTACATCCGACAGAGGACTAATATCCAAAATATATAAAGAAATCAAGAAATTAGAATCAACAAACCAAGTAACAAAGTTTTAAAATGGGGTACAAAGCTAAACAGATTTCTCAACAGATGAATTTTTCTAATTACTGAGAAGCACTAAAGAAGTGTTAAAATGTCCTTAGTCATCAGGAAACGTAAATCAAAATGACTCTGAGGTTTCATGTTACACCTATCAGAATGGCTAAAATTAAAACCTCAAGTGTCAGCACATGCTGGCAAGGAAGTGGCAAGAAGGAAACACAACTTGTACAACCACAATGGAAATCAGTTTGGTAGTTCCTCAGAAAATTGGGAACAGTTCTACTCCAGGACCCATCCATACCACTCAAGGGCCCATACCCAAAAGGTGCCTCACTATGCACTTGCTCAATTATGTTCTTAGCAGCTATATTTGTAATAGCCAGACACTGGAAACAACCTAGGTGTCCCCAAAACAAAGATTGGATAAAGATAATATGGTACATCTACACAGTGGAATACTATTCAGCTATTAAAAACAAAAGACATCATGATATTTGCAGGCAAATGGACAGAACTTGATGATATCATCCTGAAGGAGGTAATGCAGACCCAAAAAGACATGTATGTTATGTAGTCACTTATAATTGGACATTAGCCAGGATTGATCAGGATAACCCTTGCTACAATCCACAGACCCAAAGAAGCTGGGTAATAAGGAGAGCCCAAGAGAGGATGTGTGAAGCTCACTCAGAAGGGGAAACAAAATAGTTATCAGTGGTGGATGAAGAGAGAGAACTGGGTGTGATAAGGGGTGAGGAGCGGTACAGAGATGGCAATCAGGTGTGGAAGGAAGAAGGACAGGAGAGGACTGAGAGTGAGAAAGGAAATCTGTGGGGGAACATCTCAGGGACCAGCTGGAGACCTCGGATAGGGGAAGCTACAGGGAGTCTATGGGAGTGACCCTAACTGAGATTCCTACTAGTGGGTGATATAGAGACTGAAGTGGCCACCTCCTGTAGCCAGGCAGGACTTCCAGTGGAAAGAGGAGGACATCAACCGACCCACAAAACCTTCAACCATAAATTTGGTCTGCCTACAAGATGCACAAGGATAAAAGATGGAGCAGAGTTTGAGGGAAAGGCCAACAAATGACTTGCCTACCTTGAGACCCATCCAATAGGAGAGCATCAACTTCTGACACTATTAATGATACTTTGCTATTCTTACAGGCAGGAACCTAATATAACTGTCACTTGAGAGGCTTCATCCAGCAGAGGATGGAAACAGTTAGAAAGACCCATAGCCAAACATCAGGCAGAGCTCAGGAAGTCTTGTCAGGAAGACTGGTGAATAGCATTGAGCAAGCTGGAAGAGTCAATGACACCACAAGAAGAATCAACTAAGCTTGGCCCATGGGAGCTTACAGAGACTGAACCACCAACCAAAGAGCTTGCAGGACATAGACCTACCCACCATCCATCCCATTTGTAGCAAGTGTGTAGTGTGGTCTTCATATGGGTCCCCTAAAAATTGGAATGTAGGCTGTATCTGACTCTGTTGCCTGCAGTTGTATCCCCATCCCCTACCTGGACTGCCGGGTTGAGTCTCAGTGGCAGAGGAGGTGCTTAGTCCTGCTGGGACTCGATGTGCCTGGGTGGAGTGGTATCAAAGGCTAGGCTTCCCCTTCTCTGAGGAGAAGGGACAGGATGATGAGGGGAGGGATTTGCAAGAGTTGGAGTGGAAGGAGAGAGAGGGGCCTGTAATTGGAATGCAATGTGAAAAAAATTATGTGGAAAGAAAGAAAGAAAGCTACTCACCATTAAGCACTCAACATACACACATTGAAAACCTGTTTCTCTAGATCTGTTACTCAATGGTTATTTATTGAATGCTCACTATGTATACAGAGGTGTAAAATGAGAGCTCAAATAAATAAAATATGGTAATTTACTATCAAGTAGCTAATAAAGAGATGGAGGAAATCAAGTCCTGATGGCAACATGTAAGTAAAGTTCTCTCGTGCAAATGCTGAAAAAGTCAGTTCCTCTGAATTCACCATGAAATTAGTTATTTACAATAAGGTCTCTATTAAAATAACTATTTTGCATTCAAATAAAACTTGGCTCAGTAACAGTTGTGATTAAAAAAAAAAAACCCTGTCCTGGATTCCATGTTAGATATAAAGATCAAGAACTGTACCTATGATATATATGAAAGCACATGAGATACAGATATACAAGCACAGCTAAAGCTAGTTCTTAAAAGGAACACGAGCTCAAAGAGCAGAGAGTGATTCCAGTCAGATCCAAATAAGTGGAGATAGACCCTGTTAGAAGATGCCCGCCAGAGGGACCCAACTTGTTAAGTGTCAGAACACAACCCAAGAATGGAGTCCTGTGAAGAGAATTTTGAGTGCTTGTAAAAAAAACCAAGAGTCTTGTGACCTCAGTTTCTTCAAAACACAGAATTGTTCTTGGAATGTGTTTCTTCTTAGAATGTGCTTTTTGTGCTTTTCACAGGTGTAGTGGATAGGAGTGTGTTTATGTCAGATTATTCATTGCAACTGGTAATTTTTATTTGTCTATATGCCTCTATGAAAAAGCATGCTATGGCCGAACATGTGCAGCTTGCCTTTGTGATTGTACTCTGTACTCAGGTGACTCCTTTTAACCCTCAGAGTATTTGTATGATGCTCCAGCTAACATTGGCTATCACATGAGACTTTAATCTACGTCATTTATCAGCTCCATTCTCCCAGGTCGCATCACCTCTAGAATGTAAATCGATCAGTGCTGTCACCTTGTAGTGACCTTTTGCTTCTGTTCCTTCCCCTGATAGCTAACTCACCCTTACCAGAAAATTTTTATATGTAAATCAGATAATGATTCTTGCTTCTCTTCGTTCTTCCAAGACCTTCCATTATCTATGGAATCAAGCCAGAACACATTGCCTAGACCTACCAAGCCTACTGTCTGTAGCTCATGTTGATTGATGCACACTGATTTCCTGCTATCTCTTAGCTTCATTAAACACATCCCCTTTTCAGCATCTCTGATCTCTCTTCTCTACATGCTAACCATGGTGTCTAGACTTTCTTCTTGCTTCATGAGAATTCACTCACTCTCCTCTTTCCCAAGCTGGGGTTAACTGGCTACCAAAATTATTTCCAATGCTTTGATACTTTGCCTGATATTCTTCCTGCTTTTGGTTGCTTTGGGACTGAAATCTCCCTGTGATCATTCAAGGATGGATCTCAGAATGAGTTTCTTAAGATTTTACTGAGAACAAAAAAAGGGCCATGTACCACACCTGGGCTCATGAATTAGATCATGTCTTGGTCAAAGTATAGTGGTGTAATATTAGACATGAAACCACTGCTTCACTTTCAAGGCCTCCATTCATTCCCTATATGATATTTCTTTAAAGACTTTTTTCTGTTTACTTTATAAGTATCTTGCTTTCATGTATATTTGTGCAATAGTTGTGTGCCTGATGACCGAGGAGGTAAAAGAAGACATTGCATTCCCTGAACCCAGAGTTACAAACAGTTGTTGTGAGTCACAATGTGGGTGTTAAGAATTGAATCCAGGTCCTCTGGAAGAACAATGAGTGCTCTTAACCACTGAGCCATCTTTCCATCTCCTGTGTGATCTTGATCAATTTAACCTCTCTTGAGTTTGTATTCACAGTTGATAATACCTCTTATGTCCCTTCAAGGTCTAACCATTTTTATTTATCCACTTCTTCATCTTATACATACTTAATAAGAAATTAGTGTATTCATGGTACTGTGCCAGCCTCAAGGGCTAAACTGTGAATAAGATGTGAGCAGATGCCATTTTTGCCTTTAGGGAGGTTAAATTTTGCTACAGGAGACACATACTAAGCAGTTTCATCCTATATTCAAATGAAACAGGAATCTCCCTACCAGGCTCCTGAATGTTAGATAGGGAACAAAATGTTTACATTCTCTCAAATCCTATTGCAGAGATATGAATAAGAAGACACTCAACCCAGGAATTTAAATTCATAAAAGGCATTTCAATGCATCCCAGAGTTGTTTGTTTTTCCTAAATAGTAGATGGTAATGTAGGCCCACCTTGTATTGATAAGGCCCTGAGCTTCATCTAAGCGCAGAAGAATAAACAAACCAAAAAAAAAAAAAGGCCATCTACTTACACAAATATTCATCTTTACTAAGATGCCAATTGGCACAAGTTAGGCTGGATTACATAATATAAAGTTTATATTCTTTACTACAGATTTCAGCTATACATATAACAATTATTTTCCTCTAAACAGGGTCTTTATGTTGATAAGAGGTTAAATAATTTCTACCCAGAGATATTAAAGTATCAGACATGGGTACACATGAGCATAACTCATTGTTTATATTATGAAATTATCAAAGAATAAATAAATATATTTTGTCAACAAAATATGAAATATGTCTTGAAACCACAAACAACGGAAAGTCTACCAAGGCTGACTACCTTAAAGTAAGTCCTCTCTAATATGTCACATGGAATGCTTGGGTAGATATATTTTAGATAGAATTCAGAGTTAAGAAATTGGTTTTCTGTTTGGGTGTTGTTTGTTTGAGAGGAGAGTGAGGGGCCACAGAGTTGGGTGGATAGAGAGGAGGGAAGATTCTGGAAGGAGCTAGGGAGAGAGAAAACCCTGATCAGAATATATTACATGAAGAAACAATTTTCAAGTAAAAACATATAAGCTTTTAAAGGAATTTTGTCCTGTGATCAGTTTTATTGCTTGGCTAAATCTTAGAGACAGATGCAGAGCTCTATCCTAGTTTGGTTTCTGTTGCTGTGAGAAAACATTGACCAAAGCTACTTGAGAAAAAAAGGGTTTATTTGCCCTACCCTACCCAGCCAAAGTCCATCACTGAGACAATCCATGACAGAAACTCATGGAGGATCAGAGACAGGAGCCATGAAAAAAAAACTGTTCAATAGCTTACTCTTGGTGTACTCAGTTCACTCTTTTATACAACCCAGGAACACTGTCTCATGGGTAGCACCACCTACATTAAACTAGGCATTTCCAGGTTAATCCTTAATATAAAAAAATTGCCCCTACAGACATGACCACAGACTAATCTGTTGGAGGCTATTTTTCAGCTGAGACTCCATCTTCACAGTTGACTCTAGTCTGTCAAATTGAGACAAAAACTAACCAGCGTGAATCATTAGGTAAAACCAGCACTCCTGAATTAGGAATTGAACTGAACCAGGAATTGTATTTATTCCAAATACACTAAAGAAAATACTTTATTATTCAAGCTCTAAAAGAGGGCAGCTGTGATACAGGGAAACAGGTCAGGAATTAAAAGAGAGCCTCAGGTAAAAGCCTTTCCTTTGAACTCTAGGGGTCAGGTGTTTCTCTCTTGGAATACAATATCTTTGATAATCTTTAACTCATAGAATATGTCACACACAGCCAACTTTTTATTTCTAGGGATGATGGATACTGAAGTTAAAGGTAGGCAAAGAAAATTGTGGTCTCCCTCGTATCACCTAGAAACACCAGATCCAAATGGGAGGCAAAGTAAGTCACACCCAGGTCATTGTCAAGAATAGAAAAGAGAAGTTGTGAGGTAGGCAGGCTATAGGCCCCTGAGCGGATTCAAAATTAGAGGAGCCAAGTGCTTCTTTCCCAAATAATCTAGAGGAAGGAAGGAGATCTTAAGAACAGAACTGATATTTAAGATATAGGAAAATATTTAAAAACCATAAAATTACAAAATGTTAACTATTCCCAGAGAAAGTTCAAGATGTGAAGAGAGTAAAGAATGAAGGATCCAACTTCATTTGGGGGACTTAAAGACCAAGTAAGACTTAAGAAGTTAGGGAATATGCTAAATGCCCCCTGGCAAGGAGAAATTCCCTTCCAAAAGCAGGGAAAGGCCTTTGTATCCAGGGCACACCAAAATTTAGGCAAAGGTTGGAAATTGGTGGCAGCATGATCCTATAAAGACTGGAGGTCAGGTGATTAAAGACAAGTTCCACCCTGAAGCAAGGAGCTTGAATATTCCTTTAAATATCTACATGTCGGGGCTTAGAAGAAACGAGAATTTGTGCAGTCCCTTGAATAACTTGTAGAACTTCCTGGACTGTGTTAATCTTAAGGATGATCATGGAAGATAGATAATATGAGAGAGAGCACTTGTAAGCAGATCAGAGAGCGTCCCCATAATACTGAAGCCATTTTCATGATAAAGATGGGAACTGAATCCTTATACAGAGAGCAACTCTCAGACTTTTTTCATTCATGGAAATAGTTGTTATCGTTTATAAAAGATCTCAGTTTTAGCTTTTTCTTGTCTACAGTATGTGAAATTAAATACAAATACACATACAAATAAAAAGAAATAAACCTCAAAACATAGAGGCTTCCTTAAGAGAGCTCAAAGTCAAAAAGGAAGAGAGATAGCCACTATGGACAACATGGAAGGAAACAGGAGAATGTCCAAAAGGGAGGGCAAGGGATAGTACCTAAGACTAGGGGCAGAGAGATAAGAAAAAGAGTAAAAGACAGAAATCCCTGACTCCTATAAAACCACAAGGATCCCGAGTAGGTGGGGAGTCTGGCCAAAGCTCAAATTCGGTTTTGGGGGGAGGGGGAGAAGTCATCAGAGTTGGTACTTCCAAGAGCATCAGAAGTAAGAAAACATCTATTTACAAATTCCTGCTCCCTACAGAGCAGTAGAACAAAATCTGCTGTGGAGGCCTATGTTAATTTCTGGGAGAGGTAGGGTAGGAGATGTACCTAGGGGGTCTGTGTTCCATGAGGCTCGCACCCTTATATCCTAACTACCTCCTGATGCCACTGTATTCCAGGTTAGGATTTCTACTGGAGAGCCGTGAATAGAAAGAAGCCTTGGTAAAGGTCAGTCAGAGACATCACCACCGAAAAGAAGCTGAGGAAACCAACTTCATCTTTACTTCCTCTTGAGAAGTCCCATTAATGAACCAACATGGAAGACAGAAGACACAGTCACATAAAACTCTCCTGTGTGAGGGAGAGGTAAGGAGCTAAGGAGGTGAAGCTGACATACCATTGAAAACACAAGGTCTCTAGCATACATAACTGGTTATTTTGACCATTCTTCCTATTACAGCAAGCATAAATCATATGCATGCAGTGTCAAGAAGAGAGTTGTTGCTTATAATTCATGTATTCTCTTTACCTTCCTTTAAAGTATACATAGCACATCAATTGTTTTCTTTCATTAGTTACATTTTTTTTTTGACTCTTGAAACAGGACTAGAAACTTACCAGAGTTATTGAGTTCAGAGCCTGGGCTCTACTATTGGTAGTAAGCTATGCTTAACCACTTGCCCTCAACCAGCAACGTGAACACTAAAGAAATACTGAAGACCAGAAAATGGAGTTGAATTTCACATAGCTATGGTTAGGAAGAAAAATAAGGAAAGCCAATGATTACCAAGTTCTCCCCTTGGGTAGTAACACATGGTTTATGTCTATACAGAAGGTGAGAGATGTACACAACTCACCAGTCATTTTCAACACATGGTCCCATTCATTATTAATCCTTCATAGTTTCTGTTATAATCTTTTCTGACAGATAGTCTGAGAAGTTAACAGGGGGTGATCTGTTCCCTGGAGACCAGTCTCTCCTCTGGTTGGCTATAGGCTTTTATATTTCCTCCCAGCATGAGATTCATGGAGAAATACTGACTTCTTGGGGATCATGGCTTTAATAATCTGACAGCCACAGAAGGGACACATGTGTCTCTTTGGAAATCCTGCCTGGAAAATTACAGTCTCACTATGAACCCAGGTTGTTTTAAAGCCACGGTCCCTCTATATAGTGTTTTTCCTACCTCAGCACCCCACCCCCTACTACTGTTGAATTTAGAGGAGTATACTAGCAGACTTAGCTCAAATTATATTTCTAACTTGACCAGTGAGCAACACATTAGCAGCCACTGAAAATAGTTATGCTAAGAATGGAAGCCTTTCCCCTGTACATGTTGAAGGCAAAACCACCACAGAGGAGAATTATCGGAGACAAGGCACACTAGTGGCAATCAAAATTGTTCTAGAAAGCTGATATTTTGATGCTCTTTCCAAAATTGTGTTTCTAATTGATCTAATAATTTTTTAACTTTGTTTTGCTTGAATTTTTCCCAGACTTTTTTTTTCACAAAATCCTTCAGTATTTTTAAAATTAATTCAAGTGCTACACACACACACTACTTTAGTGACTTTTCTCCTTACTGTGACAAAACACTTGACTAAGAAAATTAAAGAAAATGAACAGTTTGATTCATCATTCAAGAAGATAGAGTGCAGACTATCATAACTGTGGCAGGAAGTTTGGTGGCAGATGGACACATCCAGAATCGGGCATCATGCAGCCAAGAAACAGGGTAATGCATGCTGATGCTTGGTTTGTTTTCTCTTTTTCATTCCATCATAAATCACAAGGATGTATGCTGCCCACATTCAGGATTAGCTTTCCTACCTCACTTAACCTAATCTAGAAATGTTCTCATAGAATACCCAGTCATCTTCTAGCTAATTACAGATCCTGTCAAGTCTACTGACAACTTTACCCATCACACCATCCAATCCCTAAAATTGTTGTACTACAGAGAAATGCAAAGGAAAAACAATACAGACTTGATGACATCAAACCTCAGGAACTCAGCCTTGTACCTATTCTGTGTCTAGGTGATTTCCTTCTGCCTTTTGATGCTGTGATAATAGGAAAATAGACAAGAGACAAGCCACAACCATCCAGGGTCTGTCACCTACCGGACATAGTGTCCATGAACTTTCCTTCTGTCTTGTTTCTGGCTGAATTGCTAGCGTGGATTCAGTATGTTTTTCTCACTAAGGTGCATGGACCATGCTTAATCAATTGACTGCTTGTTTTTAAACATGATGGTTTCAAGTGAAAGACACGGAGAATGAATGAAATAGTTATGTAGGTCCCATTATACGTTACTAATTGATTTTTAGTACCTCTTCTAAGTCAAAGGAATTTAAATAGGTTAATTTGAGGTAGCTGTTAGCAACATTTAATCTTTTCAAGCCTGAAATTCATAATTTATCTGTAGCTAAAATTAAGAAATCTCTTTGAAATGTTTGATATTAAATAGAATGAGAAAGATAAGCCAGACTATGTTTTAAATAGCTAATTCTCTAATGGTGATTTGAATCTTTTTGGTAATAAAAAGGCAAGATAATTAGCCCACCAGTGTAAGATCCGTGAGAACTGGAATCAGTTTCCAATATGTTTATGCCTGTATTCTCAGTGCTAAAATGGTGCCTGGCTCAAAATAGCCACTCATTTAATGCCTGTTGAACGAGTGAATACTTATATCTGTTTAACATGTTCAAACACCAAATATATAGTTTATTATTCTAAATGCTTAATGAATAATCCTCATATCAGGAGTAATAATAGCATTGTTATCCTTTTTAACATCTACCCTTTGCCATCCCCAGGTGAATGTTTTATTCATAACATCTCATTTGACCCTTGTGAAGGACCCAATTCCACGATAACCAGAATAATACAAATCCTGTTCTAAAGACGAACACTGAAACTTAGAAGCTCCAATCTGATGGATTCTGGGATTTGCATCCTCATCTATCTGTCTCCATAGGCAACAATCTTCTGCAAAAAGCTTTCCCCACCACTCTGTTACCAGGAGTAAGATCTCATCTGGAATCCAACACTTAGCCTAGATCAAAAACCTTCCCATAGATTGGGATCAATCAACTTAGTTTTTCTGTCCAGAAAAGCTACTCTCCTCTGAGTGACAGTGTTTAATAGTGATAGTAAGTTATGGTATGTGTTCATTATCTTAACCTAATTAGGAGTTCTTTCAAACTTTATAGACCAAACTTGGGTAGCTTATCCAGTGTTTACTTGGGGTGTCCTGCAACATAGCCCACAAAAGTACAATGAAGTTTTGAGTCACCATATGGAGAAATAAACAGTATAGGTCTGTGGTCCAACTCTCTAAGCACTGAAAAAAACCTCACACCAGTTTTTTTTTTTTCATTTTTCTTGAGTAGGGTAGAAGAGACTTTTCACTTCAGTGTTCTACCACAGACTCTTTGTGTCACATTAGCAATATAGAACGCTATGTCAATAAAACCTTCAAGATGACTTTGAGGGAGGATTCACTGTTGATGTCTGACCAAAGATGCATAAGTAGTCAGCTAGACATTAAAATAAAATCACCCTTCTTTCATTTATTTATAGCTTCATTTTCAGGGCCCAAAGAGAGCATGGGAAAGTGAAAAGAACATTGCCTGCTAATTGCTTTTTACTATTCCTAATTGCAAGCTTTATTTGTTTATTAAACTTTTTGATTTCTTCATAACATCACAGACATTTTCGTTTATTGTTTAATTTCTCCAAATTACAGTAGGTGAGCATGAGGCCTCCTCTGAGTTATCCTTCCTACTCTGCTTCCACAGAAGGGCATTTTTAATTACTTAAGCCTTTCAACTTTTCTAAGAATCACAACCTACCAGAATAGAACATCATTTTGAAATGGATATAATAACAGAGCCAATGTTCATCTGAGTTTCTCATCTCCTCAAGGTCTTTCCCTAAATGGAGGCAAGCCACAGTGAGCAGGAATAATAACAAGCTAAGAAAAAAAAATAAAGAGAGACGAAAACTGGACACTTCTAAGAACATCTGTCCATAGAGACAATGAGCTGAAGGAATTGAGGAAGAGACCACAGTGTGAGGTTTTTAATAACATCGTTGATGAATATAGAAAGAAAAATGTTCTCTCTGTCCCTCAAGTCCAAACAAAAAGCTTAGAGAAAGATGTCTCTGCTTGGACTAGGAAGAGGGAAGTGGATCAGAACTAGGCCCAGCGTGATGAAGTTCAATGCTACACAGACCTCTATGGTCCTTGCTGCCAGGAAGGTACCTGAGAACCAAGCCTGTCGAAACTTTGTATTCTAGCATCCAAGGGTTTGCCTCCTGTACCCTCTTGCCAACCTTTTGGTAATATCAGAAGAGCAAGACTTCACCTTCTAAAGTAGTGGGCAAAAAGGGGGAGCTAAATTTGTAGTATGAAGCCTGGTGCTAAAAGATACCATGATGAAACTCACCAAGTAGAATACAAGTAAATACCCCAAGGCCAAGACTGACAGGTGGAACCTCTAGACCTGCCCTCGTGGCTATACCCTAGCCACTGATCTAACTGGGACAGTGATTCTTACCTATGGCTTAATGGGGCCATCCACTAGGAAGCTTTGGAGCATCCTGTTGCTCAAACTGCCTCCTCCCCTGAACCATCAAAATCAGAATCTCTAAATGTGAGCTTTGGCATTTGCGTTGCTTCAGCTTCCAGTGTGGCAATGAGCAGCCAAAACCAGAAACCACTAGACCAAGCAGTTACGTTTAGTGGCCTATTCTTCCACGTTACTTTGAATTATACAGAAATCTCCTTAAATAGAGTCATTATGTACAAAGGAAGAGTAATAAGCTAAATAAAACTCACTGCCTGAGTTTTCCGGCATTCACTACACAGTTAGGCAGATGACAAGGCTGTGGTAATTGAATCACGACTCTCCTGAGATCTCTTAGGTGGCAGATGCAGCAGCAAGAGGTTGTCAGAGCTCTGCACTCCTGTCCAGCTGTGGAAAATCTAGAAGATCTCTGAAGCAGCTGCAGGTAGAACCTGGCCTTTGTCCACAGCCAAAGAAACACTTGCCACCCCAAGCAGCTGTCCCAGAGCATGAATGAATGATTCTCTGCCAGTAACCATGAGCAGCTGCTGAAGCCAGCTGCTGGCATGGGTTGGGGAGGTCAGGATGATGAAGTCATTCTATAGCTATTGCCAGCACCTGAGGGAGCCTGTGTATCCTTCCCAGTGCAGCTTGAGTGGCAGAGAGGAAGCAGGGAAAAACACTGCAAATAAACCACTTCAAATCAAATGAGTAATTAAGGCACATGCTTTGACAAGAAGCTGTAGATAACTTTCCATTTGCTTTGAAATATGTCTGGAGATGCTAAAATATATCTTAAGTCCCTGAACTAGTACATTGTTTTCTCAGCCACTGTTGTTTTATTGTTTGTTTGTTTGTTTGAATCTTCCTTATATTTGTCAGGGTTTGTAATGAATAGGCCACTAAATGTAATGAATGAATTCTTCCTTTATTCCGCATGACAGCTGTTTATATATTTTAAAAGTGTTACTTTTTAGTGAATTGGAAAGTGCATTTAAAGGTGCTAACAAATTGTATATTGTTGAATACCTCTCTCCATCTCTCTGACATCTAGTGAATGTTACTAAGCAATGGGAACACATCACAGTCCATAAGGCACAGAGGTCCTGGGTCCTTTTTAACACTTTCTTGTTAACCTGTTCCCAAAGTAATGCTCTAACTCTATTCCCTTACTCGATTGATTTCTATACCTGGAACATCTTATGACACGATTTAGTTTAACATCTTTTTAATCCAAGACATGGTAGGTTAGACAATAGAACTATGATACAAATATAAGAGATGACAGTCTTGAAGCAATTCCACAAATACATGCCATTTTATGTATGATTGAACCTTTGTAAATCTAAAGTGGTATCAGTCCTAGCACAATCCCTTAAGTGATGAGCAAGGTCAAAGGGAGACCCTTGCTTTTGTGGCACCAGCATAGCACTTACAGAGAAAAGCAGCCCCTTGTTTGAGTGAGTGTGGTCTGGGAGCTGGGTGGCAGTGAACAAAATTAGATCAAAAACCAAAATTCTCTGAGCTGGACTGTGGTCAGAGAGGATCCCAATAAAGCCAAGTCACTTCATGACCCACTCAAGGATCTGGAAAAGGTCATACATTCCTTCCTAAGTCACAGTGATTGAAAACAAAAATAAAGGAAGGATTGTAAATCAGGAATCTGTGAGGTAAGAAACACACACACATACACACCTTATATCACTAAATATCACAGAAGGCACCCTCAAAAAATGATAATTCAAAGTCATGATACAAAATAATTCAAAGTCATGGTACAAAACACTTTACCTGATAATGGGTATAGTCAAGGAAGACAACCAACATTCATAGAGGTAGAAATACAACAGCTACTAGAATCTAGAACATCAGAATCTTCTAGTAGTGTCTTTTCAAGGGCCAGGGCCAGGCCAAGATAACCAGACAGGAAGCAGCCCCTAGCTCATCATGGGTCTCCATTGACCAAATACAACAGTAAGTCAAGTGATAAAAGAGGGCTCAGGGTATGATACAAATGAAAAGAGCAGGTTTGTTAAGGTCAAGCAGGAGGCATCCTGCACACAACCATTACACTGTGTAGTCTATGGGAGTTGTGCATGTTTGATAAGACCAATCCATGCACACTTCTCATCACCGCCAAGTTGACCCAAAATAGCCTCACCTGTACCATAGTGCATTCATGCCATAATGGCATACTGTTTTTCCCCCTAGGCACTCTACAGTACTATGGAGTCCCCACATTGCCAGGAGCAACCTTACCATGAAACTTAGGAGAAATTCAAAGGCCAATAGCCTGTGGTGTGGTAAGCTGTTCAAGCACCCATGTGGCACACCAAAGCTCTACAGGCGCTCTACAGGGAAATGATGAAAAGAACCTCTGCCACCCTAGATGCTAAGCAGCTTCTCCATCGGTTCTTCTTGTCCTTTGTTTTGACCTTTGTCCTTTGTATTGTCACCACTTAGGGAGGAAGAAACAACTTGCTATCTCCTACACCGATTGTAAGTCTTAAAACAAAACAAATAAACAAAATAATCTCTTATTCTCTTGGACATTTTTGGATCCACACCTCCATCACCAAATCCCAAACCTCCCAGATCTGGCAAACTTCTAACTGGAAATAAATAGAGGGGATGAAGTAAAGGCCACTGTTCCCGTGAGCGCCCCGCTATATGATTTATGAATTTTATACTTATTTATTGTTGTCGGCTTACAAGCCTCACCGAATGGTTTACACTATAGAAGTATGGGGCAGTGAGATTCATAGCTTGCCAGCTATTGCTGCTGCTGCTGAAGAATGCAATATAATTCAAGAGGTACAATAAGAAGAAACCTATTTGGGCTTCAAGTCTAAGCCATATCTTCCAATCTATCTTTATCAAAAAATATTACTGACATTTCAATCTTTTTTGGACTCCTAAGTATAACTTTCAATTTAGGATTCATGAAACTAACGGCCAGGAGTATGCTTACATCTCATAAATCCCTAACACAGGTACACTGGCTAGACATGCCTTCAAACAGATCAGGGAGTTTACAGTTTTGGATCAAAATGGAATCGAGTTTTAATATAGCTGATATTAACAGAACTAACATTTGTGACTTCTTAAATATTGGTGTACTCAGAAACTCATACATGTTAGATTCTACAGAAGTGCAACTACCACAGGCATACCTGGTGTAGGAGTCTTTAAATTTCAGAGCCAATGGACAAGTAGCTAGCTACTTAGACCTTTAAAGAAAATGTCGAATTTTATGTTTACATTCAGCTCTAGTTGGGTTTGAACTGATGTACTTCATCTGAGCAGGCATTTCTGGAGTTATTCAATATAATTAACAGAAATCTGGTCATTAATCTAAATACTATCTTCTGTCAGGAATTACTTTGTCCCACACAGAATGAAAAGGCCCTTTGCTCCTATCAGATGGAATGGGTATTCATGAATGACACTTAGGGGGAATCTTGACTTAAAAAAAGAAATGAAAGATGGTCCCTTCCAGTCTGTCTAGGCCGGTGCCATGAGAAGACCTTGAGCACAAACTCTGCAGCCTGTTCCACAACACCCAGAGGAAGCTCCACTCCCGGGTGCTCTAACACATCCAGGATCATTAGATCAGAGGTGAGGACACAACATCTGTCCCAACACTCACAGTAACTGGTACCAGTGGGACCCAGGCACACAGGAACTCCTCCAGTCCAATGTCATGGGTTCCTTCTGGTCTGTCTGAGCCAGTACCCTGAGCAGACCTTGGGTGCAAACTCTGCAGCTAGTCCCACAATGCCCAGAGGAAGCTCAACTCCCAGGCGCTCTAATGGGCCCAGGGTCACAGGATCGCAGTATTCCAGAATCACAGTATCACAAAGACAGCTTGACTCTGAGGAGTTCTCATACAACCAGGACCACAGGAAGGACAGACTCCAGTCAGATTTAGCCAGGACAGATAGCACTAGAGATAACCATATAGCAGGAGGCAAGCATAAGAACATAAGCAACAGAAACCAAGATTACTTGGCATCATCAGAACCCAATCCTCCCACCAGAGCAAGTCCTAGACACACCATCACACTGGAAAAGCAAGATTCAGATCTAAAATCACTTCTTATGATGATGATACAGGACTTTAAAAAGGACATAAATAACTCCCTCAAAGAAATACAGGAGAGGGCTAGAGAGATGGCTCAGTGGTTTAAGAGCTGACTGCTCTTCCAGAGGTCCTGAGTTCAATTCCCAGCAATCACATGGTGGCTCACAACCATCTATAATTATATCTGACTTCCTCTTCTGGTGTGTCTGAAGACAATGTACTCATATATAAATAAATAAATAAATAAATAAATAAATAAATAAATAAATAAATCTTTTAAAAAAAAAAGAAATACAGGTAAACAGCTAGAAGCCCTTAAAGAGGAAACACAAAAATCCCTTAAAGAACTACAGGAAAACACAATCAAACAGGTGAAGAAAATACAATCAAACAGGTGAACAAAACCATCCAGGATCTAAAATTGGAAATAGAAACAATAAAGAAATCACAAAGGGAGACAACCCTGGAGTTGGAAAACCTAGGAAAGAGATCAGGAGTCATAGATGCAAGCATCACGAACAGAATACAAGAGATAGAAGAGAGAATCTCAGGGGCTGAAGACACCATAGAAAACATTGACACAAC
>NW_022196897.1:65157281-65160041 GCF_008632895.1 Mastomys coucha | reverse complement strand
GACCAAACCTAAGAATAATAGGTATAGAAGAGAGTGAAGACTCCCAACTTAAAGGGCCAGTAAATATCCTCAACAAAATTATAGAACTTCCCTAACCTAAAGAAAGAGATGCCCATAAACATACAAGAAGCCTACAGAACTCCAAATAGACTGGACCAGAAAAGAAATTCCTCCCATCACATAGCAATCAAAACACCAAATGCACTAAAAAAAGAAAGAATTTTAAAAGCAGTAAGGGAAAAAGGATCAAGTAACATATAAAGGCAGGCCTATCAGAATTATACCAGACTTTTCACCAGAGGCTATGAAAGCTAAAAGATCATGGGTAGATGTCATACAGACCCTAAGAGAACACAAATGCTAGGCTACTATGCCCAGCAAAACTCTCAATTACCATAGATGGAAAAAATCAAGATATTCCATGACAAAACCAATTTTACACAATATCTTTCCACAAATCCAGCCCTACAAAGACTAATAGATGGAAAACACCAACATAAGGAACAAAACTCCACCCTAAAAGAAGCAAGAAAGTAATCTTTCAACAAACCCACACAAACATAATTCCACCTCTAACAACAAAAATAACAGGAAGTAACAATTACTTTTAATATCTCTTAATATGAAAATTAATATTACCAACATATCCTAATCAATTGAAATTCAAAAATATGAGGAATTAGAAATTTATTGGCTGTTATCCAGTGGTCTCTCATATTTGGTAATTGGAGAAGTAGGTCCAATATTGTAAGATCCATATACGCTTTCTCCTTGTTTGTATATGACAGTGTCTTGCTGTATACCACATAATGGTCTTAAAATCATGCTCCTCCTATCTCAGCATCTCTATTAGTAGGATTGTCCAATATTGTAAGATCCATATACGCTTTCTTCTTGTTTGTACATGACAGTGTCTTGCTGTATACCACATAATGGTCTTAAAATCATGCTCCCCCTATCTCAGCATCTCTATTAGTAGGATTGTTTATTTGATGTTTTTACATTATACTATGGTTTTTAGAACAGCTTACATATTTCAAAATTATTTATACAGCCAAAAGAAATGTAAACAATTAATTTGGGAGGTGGCTTATAAGAGAACAACAAAGAGTGAGACTGAATTCTTTGTTTGATATTTATAACTATTGTATCAATTTTGAAGAAGAGGACTTTATAAGTTCCTCTTTCTCTGAGATGAATGCTTTTCAAACTCATCACAGCCAATGAACCAGATTCTTACCCTCACCTAATGTCTGTGCCACCCTCCAAGCAGAGCCATTCTTCATTCAAACAGTTGGTGAATGACTTTATGGATAGACTATCTTAATACACACACCATTTCTTAAATGAATGTAACTTGTTCCCTGTGGGCTGAGAATGAAGACAATGACTCAAGTCAAATAGCTTCGACTATAACAGGAAATCTGTATCCAAAAATCATGCCTACAATTCACTCCTTGGTGCAGGAGAACTGTCAACTCTTAGCTTAGCTACTATGGACATAAAATCCTTTGGTGATGTAAGGGTACCATATAATGGTCTTAAAATTATGCTTCTCCTATCTCAGCATCTCTATTAGTAGAATTGTTTATTTGATGTTTTTACACTATACTATGGTTTTCAGAACAGCTTACATATTTCAAAATTATTTATACAGCCAAAAGAAATACAGACAATTAATGTAATTAATGGGGCCTTATTACAATGAACTCCATTGTCTAAAAATTGCTCTTATTTTGGGCTTGTACCACAGTAAAAGCCAAGATTTTAAGTGCTACTAAAAACAAAACAAAAAAACAAATAAAAAGATTTTAATGTTTATTTAAAAAAACTAGTAGTGATGTATTATTTTAAAATATACAGTTAATATGTTTGGAGTTTATTTAAAATTTATATTGAGAAAAACGTATGTATTTTCAGTATTGCTGTAGACAAGCATCTACATAAGACTGATTGTTTTATATCAAACCACTTTTATAATACTCATGTTTATTGTTACAATATTTTATAAATTTTAAAGAATATGACAAAATAAAAAAATGAAAAACATGGCAGGTATTGAAGCGGGGGGGTGGCGGGGTTCTCTGGGAGGAGTTGGGATACAAAAGGGATATTAACAAATTTAGATAAATTGAAATTATGCATCTTTTCTCATCATAATGTAATAAAACTTAAATCAATTAAAAAAAAAGAAATGAAGGTTGGAGCACTCCTCAGCTGAAGACTTGAGACCTCTCAAGTCATGAATATTGACTAAACTATATACTTTAAAATGTATAAATATATTTATTTATTATATTATTTACACAATATCACATATTATTTACACATGTATTTATATATTTATATGCAATTATATTACATTAATTTTATATTATATAATTATATATTATATGGTATAAAATATATATCTATATAATGCATATGATATATTTGTATATTACAAAATTAATATGTATTGTTAAACTATATTACACATAACATTATAAATTGTATTTTAATATTAAAACATGAATATATAATATGCATATTATATATAAGCATATAAACATATATATCATTCTTTCATACTTAGCTACTGCTCATTAACACTCAGTAGAAAAAAATAGTCATTTCCTAAAAAAAAGAAAAAGAAAGAAGAGAAAAGAAAAGGGGAGGGGAGGTTAAATAGTAGCGAAAGTACCATTGAATCCACAAGCATTAGCCAGCAGCAAAAGAGTTAAAAATGGAAGAAGTGAGAATTTACTTTTTTTTTTTTTT
>NW_022196897.1:65122401-65153285 GCF_008632895.1 Mastomys coucha | reverse complement strand
ACTGATTTGTGACCAATTATATGGTCAATTTTGGAAAAGGTACCATGAGGTGCTGAGAAGAAGGTAAAGAGTTAAAATGGAAGAAGTGAGAATTTACTTTTAAGAAGCATATCTTATAACCAGAATTACTAAGGTCAGAACCTGGGCCCTCTTAGGCCTACCAAGCTAAGCATGGGCATCCAGCCTTACAGGGAAACCACAGGAAGGGGATTTATTCAAAGTGTCCATGTTGGGAATCGGAACACACCTGAGGAGGCCCACTGACTTCCCTTCTCAAGTCTATCTTCAGGGTCTTGACGTGAGGTTTAGAGTTAAACAGAAGGCATATGGCACACATAACTAAGTAGTCCTGGTCCAGGTTCCTCTTTCCCATCATGGACCCACATGATCTCTGCTCAATCTTTAGTGCAAGTCTGTCAGAACTGCATGAAATCTCTCCCTGAGGACAAGTTACCTCACCGGCTGACACCAGAGCTTCATCCTCTTCCTTTTCCATTTCCTTGGGGTCCACTTCAATAGTCTGAGAACTAAAGGAAGAGGCACATGTGTCTACAATAGCCTCGCTTCTTCCACAGTGGTTACCCTTTCATGTTTCACCGGATTTTGTTTTTCCCTCAGCTTCTGCTCTTGCCATACTGCAGACCACAGATTTCCAGAGATGAAACCAACTGGTGGGCAGCTGATGCCTATAACGGAGAAACTGAAGCCAAAATGATATACTTTTCTCTCTATCTACCCTTCAGATATCACAAAGCTTTGTCAAATTCTATTTGAAATCTGCAGGGAGTGTCTAGATCATGTCATAAACAGTGTTGTGTTATTTTGCTGTCATCCAGACTTGGAGATCTACAAATTTGTGTGCTTCCTCAGTTATGTGAGTCATGATCCGGGGTGCCCTGTGGGTTCTCAGACCCCTCCAAAATAATAAGGAACTTGTGGAAGAAAATGCAGGTTGGAACAGCTGAAGGAAGCCTCACTTAAAACCCCAGTCCAATTGAAATTTGTCAAACTAAAACACAAAGGAGAGAATTTTTTAGTTTCAAACAGGGAGCTGGGGGTTTAATTTGGAAGCTCATTTATTGTATGTATTAATTTTCTCCTTAGCAATTTAATAGAGGGTGTGTGAATATATAAATCTGAGTCATGTATCAATTGCTGACATTATGCTCTCTGGAACAATTTCATACTGTAATTTGACTGGATATGTAAATCTTTGTGAATTATGCAAATGCCTATAATGTGAGATGCAGACTGGAATTCAGTAAAATTGTAATTCAGGGGATCCTCCTTTTCAACCGTTTCAGAGCAATCTGGGACAAATTCTGAGAGCCATTGTGGCTAAATAAAGTAAAATAAAATAAAATAAAAACGGATGGATCGTGGCAGTAATTTCATGAAGGTGAAAACAAGACTGGCTCTACACTCTACAGCTCTCCCCTCCTGTACCATAACTCACCATACATTCAAAGGCAAATGTAGCAGCAAGGCTTGAGGAGCTCGTGTCTAGGATGCTCTTCCCCTGCCATCTCAGCTGCAGTGGCTCCCCTACAGCCTGCTGCCTTCTCCATTCTCATTGCAGATCCCTTGGAGGGAAGATGGAAGGCACTCAGTTAACCCTGAGGAGAGACATTGTGATGGAAGTGTCTGTGTGAGCTCCCTCCTTGAAAATGTTTCATCTTCCTGGGGGCTAGCGGGGCTCCACGAGCTTTTCAAATATTTCTCTTATCCCAGTATTCTTTACCTGCTCCTTCTATCCATTCCTTCAGTGGGGTGTTCTCCATGGCAACATCCTCAGTCCTTTCAAAGGGTGTTTCTAAAACAGAAACAGAGATGTGTCGCTTTCAAACTTAAGATCATTCTGGAGATTTTGTCAGTTTTCAGGAGATAAAAGATATCCTTAGTTTACCATGTAAAGCCCTTCCTGATCTGGTTCATGGTGGCCTAGTCTCAAAAAAAAAAAAAAAAAAAAAAAAAAAACAGGAGAATTTAAACTGAGGCATCCAAAATGCCACTATGATAGCAATGTAGTCAAAGATGATAGGTCCTGGTAAATGATCTTTGAATGAATAAGGAAAGAATAGTATAGAAAGTCAGGGTGGGGTGAGGAGTGGGTGAAAAGATAAGAAGGGAGCCAAATCTGTAAACAAGATTGATCAGGTAAATGAGACTGTTTAGAGGAAAAAAGATGGTATCTGGGTTTTTGGTTTTTTTGTTTTTGTTTTTGTTTTTTTTTTTTTTTGTCTAGATTTTTTTTCAATAAAGAAAATCACAAGGCAAAACACTTGTAATGTGTGATGTCCACTTGCAACACTGAGATTGTGTCTAATCTTTGCTCTTCCACTAGAGCATCTCATCATAGCATCTCATGCTTCGTACCAACCCTCCTATCCACTGTTGCTATCTTGAGTGCATTTCCTGCCTTATGCTTGCGACCATTGCATATTTATAAAATTCACTTTTGTTTTTGTTGTCTAGGAGGAGGACCATGATAGTTCTCTTAGTCCATAGTCAAATTAGGTCATATAGTCATGCCCACAGTCATCATTTAATCTACTCAAAGTGTATTTTGTAAGCATCTCCACGATGTGCCATGCCCTGTTCCTGCCATGTACATAACTCTCGATGTGCCACGCCCTATACCTGCCATGTACTCCCCTCTCTAACATAACACTTGGCACACAAAGCTGCAGCAATTGATTCGTATCTCCTTCATACATAATAATCTCTTTGCTAGAAAAGAGTTGTGAATTAATGCAAAAAGAAAAAAATCTATTGACAGGTAGATAAGCTAAACTTTGGTCAATAATCCCTTTGAGACTCTGATCCTTAAACACTCTACTGTCTAATATGATGAGAAAATAGACATAAAGTCCTGCCAAATATCATAAGCCAAACTGTGCACCGGAGTGAAGTAAGAAGGCATTACAGAATGTAATAAGTTAATAAACCCTGCAAAATGCAAAGGAAGAATTACAACAGGGCATGGCTAAGGTCAGCTTCCTAAATGCTAAGCAATTACCTAGAGTACCTTTCATGTGTCATTAACAGAAAGCTTCTTTGAGTTAGGACTAGAATCACAGAGGAGTAGGACTCAATGAAATTTAGTATCTTTAGTCTCTAATGTACAAATGAAATTTCCATTATCTTATATTATGTCACAATTTTATTAAACTTGCAATTACATTTCTTTCTTTGGCTACAGAATATTATGCCGTCATAAAATTTTTTTCAACATTGCTATTTCAAAATTGAGATATAATTTTCCTTATATGTTCCAGATACAAACAAGTTATACACAAATATCATTTGATAATTTCTAAAAATAGCAGTTTGTCCAAAGATATTTATCAAAAGAAGACCAAGATATTTTCTCCAATTAATGCTTTCTAAATTTGTGTAAGGTAACTTTAAACTTCATTTAATAGAAAATTATAGACTCATTGGTGAACTTCTTTAACAGGTATCAAAATCTGGATTGTCCATATATTTAGAAAGAAAAACTAAAAAAAAAGAAAAATGTAGGCATGTACAATATTCTACTATAAAATGCTAACTTAAGTAAAAGGCAAATTCAAAGCAGATGTGTTAATCAAATAAAAATATATCAACATGTTAAAAGGCCATAAGACTTTCAGTTGAACTTCTACATTATAGTGAATTGAAAGGCCAAAGAAAAAAGCTAATGAATCTGTTGAATGTTTATGGGGGAAGAATGAAAGATTTTAACGTGGTTGACTACATCAGTACAGTGAGTATTGATAAACAAGGGAAATAAAAAACCAAAAAAAGTGAACAAGTTCATTTTTAAAAGGCTAATGAGCTGAGCTATAGGGATTTGGAGATGGATGTCTAGTAGAACAATAAATTGACACTATGTATCCATGAAAGTGCTTAGATATATAAAAGGAATTCAAGAAGGAAGTGGTACTTAAGATGAAAAGCCCATGTGAGGAGACAGGGTCTTTCTTGCCTCCATATAAGAGGTGGGACTGTTCTACAACCCTCTGTGCACCATTCCTGCCAGTGGACAGTTTGTCTCCAGGGAGAGCTCTGACCCTGAGACTCAGGTGAGATCGACATTTTCTCTCCTGTGACTGTCTAAGGTGGGGCCAGGCAGGAGGCACAGGCCACAGAAGTAGTAAAGCAGCTGGGACAGGGTCCTTTCTGTATCCATCTGCACCCAGGAGGTGGGGCTATTCCACAGCCCTCTTGGGTCTTGCCAAGAGAGAGCTGGTTTTCCAGGAGTGCTAATGCAGGCTTACAGACCCACAGGAGGGAAAAAGCTCCAGCCAGAGAGAGAAAGAACATCTAACACATCAGAGATTACCAGATGGTGAAATACAAACGCAAGAATCTTACCAACAGAAACCAAGACTACTTGGTATCATCAGAATCCAGTATTCCCACCACAGCAAGGACTTCAGTCCTTCTTAGAAGGGGGCACAAAATATCCATGGAAGGAGTTGCAGAGACAAAGTGTAGAGCAGAGACTGAAGGAAGAATAATCCAGAGACTGATCCACCTTGAGATCCTTCCCATATACAATCACCAAACCCAGACACTATTGTGGATGCCAGCAAGTGCTGGCTGACAAGAGCCTGATATAGCTGTCTCCTGAGAGGCTCTGCCAGTGGCCAACTAACTCAGAAGTGGAGGCTCACAGCCATTCTTTGGACTGAGCACAGGGTCCCCAATGAAGGAGCTAGAGAAAGGACCCAAGGAGCTGAAGGGATTTGTATCCCCATAGGAAGAACAACAATATGAACTAACCAGTACCCCCAGAGCTTCCAGGGACTAAACCACCAACCAAAGAGTACACATGGTACTCTTCCAGGGACTAAACCACCAACCAAAGAGTACACATGGGAGTCATAGCTCCAGCTGCATATGAAGCAGTGGATGGCCTAGTTGGTCATCAATGGGAGGGGAAGCCCTTGGTCCAGTGAAGGCTCTATGCCCCAGTGTAGGGGAATGCCAGGGCCAGGAAGCAGGAAAGAGTGGGTTAGTGAGCAGGGGAGGGGGAAGGGAATAGGGGTTTTTTTCAGAGGGGAAGCCAGGAAAAGGGAGAACATTTGAAATTTAAATAAAGAAAATGTCTAATAAAAAGATTCAAATAAAAAAAAGGATAAGAAAGAGTACAAATGTTAAGATCAGGAATGAAAATGGGGTTTTTACTATCTGAAAGTCAGAATATATCCATACTGTAAGTGATATTGACCTACCAGTCAGTTATGTTTTTCCTATTACATACCATTGTTTTTTTCTATGTCTAATTTTCATCAAATTTTCTTATAAGTCCACCTAAGGAAAAAGAAAAGAAAAGAAAAGAAAAGCCCATGTGAGGGTTTTTACTATAGAATAAGGGGGTGGGGAAAGGATCAGAACTCATAAGCCAGTGAATGAGAATCCATCCAAAGGAAATGAAATGTAGTTTGCTTTTGTGTGAGTATTTTGTTTTGTTTTGTGGGGAGGGAGGAGCAAGAAAGGATTTATTTAGTTTATATACACTGAATTAGTCCATGAAGGGAATCCAACATAGAATCTCAAACAGCATAGGAACTTGGAGGCCTGAGCTAATGCAGAGGCCATGGAGGAATGCTGGTTACTGGCTGTTAACAACATTCTTAGATCCCAAGCTCCTACAGTACACCACTGAACTCTCAACACTAAATGGCTTTTCTGTTGAAAATTTCCAAGTTCCTTCCACAATCTTCTCCAAACTCCATGCTCAGGTCTGCCATAGCAATACTACATGCTCAGGTCTGCCATAGCAATGCTACATGCTCATGTCTGCCATAGCAATGCTACATGCTCAGGTCTGCCATAGCAATGCTACATGCTCAGGTCTGCCATAGCAATGCTACATGCTCAGGTCTGCCATAGCAATGCTACATGCTCAGGTCTGCCATAGCAATACTACATGCTCAGGTCTGCCATAGCAATGCTATATGCTCAGGTCTGCCATAGCAATGCTACATGCTCATGTCTGCCATAGCAATGCTCTACTGTCCTGGTACTAATTTCTGAAACTACACATGCCTGGATTCCATAGTTTGCATTGTTCCTGATAGTTATCTCATGGTATTAGCACCTCCAAAATTCTGGGATCTCCTGCTGCCACTGAGCTGCACTTCCACCAACAGCCTCTCCTCAGTTCTCTTCAGAGATTCTATCCCTGCCACACAATGCCAAGCTTCAGCTGCTCGTCATGACCTGTTCATGCCTCCAAAACCAGTACCACCCCTTACAGTACAAAGTTCAGTTGTCAGAACAATATACAACCTAAGTCCTTCTGGAACACAGCCTCCATTTGCTAACTCTCAGGAAACAGTTCCTACAAAACATCACCTCAGTGATGCTGATCTCTTCTGAATGACCGGTAATCTCTCAGTTCTCAATGACTAGCATCAGTTGTCCCAGCAAAGCAAATGTTTCACTTTTGTGGTTTTGATATCTTGTAATCACACCCAATTTTTCAGCATAAGTTGACTTAAACCACAGATTCTATTATTATTATTATTATTATTATTATTATTATTATTATTATTATTAAAAACATTTTAAAATTTAACTATATTTTGATCATATTCTTTCCCTCCTCCAAGTGGAAATGTAGTTTAGAGGGCTTGTACAGCATGAGGCTCACTCACCAGGGTCCACTGAAGGTTTGGATGACACTGAGGATGGCGAGCTCAGTCTTGAGGCATGTTTATTACACAAGATTCCATTTTCCTTTCTGGTGTTAAAAATAAAATTAAGTAGATGATCCTATATGCTCCGTATATAGGATCTTTTCCTGTGAATATCTCTACGAGATGAAAATGGCAATGTTCACTGTGACATTCTAACCTAAGTAAGCACAAAGGCTGTGAGGTAGGGATTTTGTTTGTTTGTTTGTTTGTTTGTTTTCAGAGAAGCATTCTGGCAAATATCCTCCTCTAAAAGCATGAGCTATCTTCCTGGCCAAAGGGCACCTTCCAACAACCTCCAGAACAGAACCATTATGTTCAATCAACAGCTTCCCTAGCATTAGGAAAAGAGAAGTTGTGTATTAATAAAAACTGAGCCTAGACGCTATAACAAAACCTAAATGAATCAAGAAAATACAAATGTTTGTCTTTCCCTCACCAACCTTTTGTTTTGGGGGTGACCAAAAGGAGAAGTGTCCTTTGCAGTCACTTAGTATCTAAGTGGCTTTAATCTTCTGACACCCCTCTCCCATCATGTGCTCCATATTTAATGCCAAAGGAATCTAATAGTGCCATCTGATCTACCACCATACACTCTGGCAACAGCTACCTATAGACTCCTCTAGAATTTTTTTCTTCACAGTCACTAACAAGCAGGCACATAGTCTTTTACAATACTCTCTGACCAACCCCAGTTTGTTCACCTGTTCTTCCACATCAGAAGTGCTGACTTGTGACTTTCCACTAGGCCTCAGAACTCTCTTGTATGCTCTTTTCCCTCCAGGTTTTGGGAAATTTGGAAATTTGTATCTACTTTTTAAAAAATCTTTGATCCAAAATATTCCTAGCAGTTCTATTTTTCCTTCTGATACTAATGACTACAATTATTGGGACCAAGCACTGTTCCAGAACAGCACATTTTAAAATGAGAACAAATAATAAGTTCTCTTAATTAAGTGGTAATAAAGGCAAAAAAAGGCTCTCTCCCTAATGATAGAGGGAACTGTAGAACTCTATGACAGGAAGTAGCAAATAGTCACTTAAAAATTGTATGTACCCAGAGGCTTTGAGTGGTAAAGTATTTGTTATCATCAAATAAATGAATAAATAATAAATAAATTAATAAATTTTAAGTTAAATGAAAGTCAGTGGGTCAGTTATTTTGTTGGAAAAGCAGTGAACACATAGAGAAAAGCATGGTGGGCTTAACAGGTTAATGAAATCTCTGTCTCTAGAACTGGCAAGCCAACACAAAGCTACTCTTGTCTATCTTCAAAGTAGCCTTAACCTCTTAGCTAGAGATTGAGATTCCAGAAATCCAAACTCAGATTCAAATCCCATGTGTGGCTCCATTATAACTTCACCCAAGCTTCCAAGTTCAGAGTAACGGGGGAGGATGAACTCCAACTTAAGTGCATAGGACTGGTCCCTTATATTGTGATCATCCTTTTCCTAGATGGTTGCATTTTCCCTGTAAGTACACAACTCCCTTCCTTGTCCCCGGAAGAAATGTGGAAATGGCCTCCCAGGGGACCCATTTACCTTCCTTCTTAAGATTACCCTCCCACTAACTGCGTTTACTTATAGACTACATCCTACATGCTACAATGATGTAATTATTGTGCATTCTAACAGGCTCCAGCTTTTAGAGCTCCATCAAGAAAACCATGTGCAAAAAAAAAAAATCCATGTGTTTATATAACTGGTTCTGCCTCTTAGACCATATAACCCAGCACAGCTGAGGGTTTGTAAGCAGTCATTGTCTCTACAATAGGCCAAAACCAATAAAGGTAGAAGTTTGCAGAACTTTAACAGTAAAGACTTCAATTATTTTATCCTCTATGTATATCTCCTCTCCTTTAAGAAAAGTAGACCCTACATTATACAGAAACCTAGTATAGATAAGGTGCTTACCAAAATAACCACCAAATTATCTTTAATTTAAAATGAATGGCAAGAACTAAATGTTAATTTACCCATGAAGCTATAAAATTGGACAAACTGATTCCTAGCACCAAGTCCTTCAAAGCTCTCAGCTAAGTAAGCTATTGGCATCAATAGGAATCCGGCCACCTCCTGGCAATCTGTTTACAGTGTACACTTACCTTTACAGAAGAAGTAATGTTTTTTTTTCACTTCATAAGATATTTTTCTTTGAATATTAGCCTGATATGTTAGCCCAAAGAGCTTCAGGCAAATGTGCAGAACTGACAGAATGCTTAAAATGACACATCAGGGCATAAACCCTAACCAAGAAACTTAATCTACAGTTTAGTAGTGAGCAGCAGTGGGATTCTCCTCCTTAACTTTACTAATCTTATCACACCATGTCTAGGAAGCAATGGAGTAACCTTTTAAAACCTCACAGCTAAGTGGACAGTGACATTTATAAGATAGAACAATGCCCTGTAACACTATAATGTGTGAATGAAGAGTTACACTATATGATGCTGGTTTTCCTTCTCCAGCTAAAATTCATTAGTTGGATAAGTAGAAATGTAAAATAGGCTATCTTCTTTCCTCATTGTTCCCACCAGCAAAATTTTACTTGCTGTCTTCACATCTTTGGGCTCAGAGGACAGAGATCTTCATTCCTGAGAAAGGAATTCTTCTATAGCATGTAGATCCAAGCACTTGAAGAAGGAAGGTCATCCATGAAAGTCAGCAGAGAAAAGCTTACTGTGTGTGTGTGTGTGTGTGTGTGTGTGTGTGTGTGTGTGTGTGAGTGGTGTATGAGTGACTGTGTATGTGTATGAGTGACTGTGTGTGTGAGTGACTGTGTGTGTGTGTGTGACTGTGTATGTGTGTGTGAGTGACTGTGTGTGTGTGTGTGAGTGACTGTGTATGTGTGTGTGTGTGTGTGTGTGTGAGTGGTGTATGAGTGACTGTGTGTGTGTGTGAGTGACTATGTGTGTGTGACTGTGTGTGTGTGTGTGACTGTGTATGTGTGTGAGTATGTGTGTGTGAGTGAGTATGTGTGTGTGAGTGACTGTGTGTGTGTGAGTGACTGTGTGTGTGTGACTGTGTGTGTGTGTGTGACTGTGTATGTGTGTGAGTGACTATGTGTGTGTGAGTGACTGTGTGTGTGTGTGTGTGACTGTGTGTGAGTATGTGAGTAACTATGTGTGTGTGTGAGTGACTGTGTGTGTGTGAGTGACTGTGTGTGTGTGTGAGTGACTGTGTGTGTGTGTGAGTGACTGTGTGTGTGTGTGAGTGACTGTGTGTGTGTATGTGAGTGACTGTGTGCGTGTGTGAGTGACTGTATGTGTGTGAGTGACTGTGTGTGTGAGTGACTGTGTGCGTGTGTGTGAGTGACTGTGTGTGTATGTGAGTGACTGTGTGTGTGTGACTGAGTGTGTGTGTGTGTGAGTGACTGTGTGTGTGTGACTGTGTGTGTGTGTGAGTGACTCTGTGTTTGTGTATGTGAGGAGTGACTGTGTGTATGTGTGAGTGACTTTGTGTGTGTGACTGAGTGTGTGTGTGTGAGTGACTCTGTGTGTGTGACTGTATGTGTGTGTGACTGTGTGTGTGAGTGTGTGAGTGACTGTCTGTGTGAGTGTGTGACTGTGTGTGTGTGTGTGAGTGACTGTGTGTATATGTGAGTGACAGTGTGTGTGTGTGAGTGAATGACTCTGTGTGTGTGTGTGTGTGTGTGTGTGTGTGTGTGTGTGTGTATGTGTGTGTGTGTGACTGATTTTGACTCTCGAGAGAAAAATGTGGCTGGCTGGCAGAATTTCAATGGGACCCATCAAATTTCCACCCCCTGATTTGCATCCTTCATAACACTTGTATGCCTTTGGATGTAAATAAGACCCCTTAATATGGTATGATATTTGTGTTTCCTATTCAGCTATACTTTTAAAGATTTGGCTGTAGCTGGTTAGAATAGGATTCTTATGTTCACTAGCATTGCATGACTGTGACAATTAAATAATAAAAATTTTTAGCTTTAAAAAAAAAACTTTACAAGACTTGTTTTGTATCACGGTTTTAGAAGTTTCATTCCAAGATTTTCTGGCTTCCTGTAGCCTGCAGTAAAATGGAATAGCCGAGCAGAAAAGGGTCCAATAGAGGAGAGCTGTGCAAATTATGGTAGTAGCTAAGAAGCAGGCTAGGACAGGAACAGGAAAGAAACGAGAAATACCTTCCTAATTACACCACCAGTGGCGCACTTTCTGTAGCTAGACTCTATCTCCTGCTTCCAACCACTTGTGAGTAACACCACCAAATTATTCATCCATGAGCAGATCACTGATTAGCCCTCACAATACAGTCATCTCTCCTGAGTCCATCAGCTGACAATTAAGCTGTGGGGGTTTCTGAACTCAGAACAATATGAAAAAAAAAATCACAATAATGAATTCAATAGACACAAATTATTCAATAGACATAAATTAATAAAGAGAATAAATAACCAAGGTTTCAGTGGTCAGAAAATATAGAATGGTGTCAAAACCATACAGGCAGAGGAAAAGAAGTGTTCCCATTTCCCCAGTAAACAGACAAGGGATAAGTACAGACATGCCAAAATATGAAGACAAGGATAGAAACATTTACCCCTTCCCCAGTACATGCTGCACACGTTGCCAAAATTACTTCAGTGACTAGTGAATACGTCAGATTTTAGAAAGGAACATCTTTTACTTACACAGATCTGAGTCCTGGCTAAACTTAAATTGAATTCACACTCATGAATACTGGGAGTGAGGGAGATAGAGGTGAAGGAGGGAGAGAGAGAGACAAAGAAAGAGACAAGGTGAGAGACAGAGAAAAACACAGAGAAAGAGAGAACTATAATTTACACAATTTTCAAATTTCATGTTATGAAAATTGGCCAGAAAGTGACTGGTATACAGGAACTTGGAGGAAAGAGGGTGTCCCAGTTAGGGTTAGTATTGCTGTGCTAAAACACCATGACCAAAGCAACTTGGAAGGAAAGGGTTGATTTAATCTTACACTTCCAGGTATCAGTCCATCACTGAGAGAACTCAGGGCTGGGAACTCAAACAGTACAGGAACCTAAAGGCAGGAGCTGATCCAGAGGCCATGGAGGGGTGCTGCTAACCAGCTTGCTCTATACGGTTTGCCAGCCTGCTTTCTTATAGAACCCAGGACCACCATCCAGAGTGGTCCAGAATAGACTGGACCTTCCCACATGAACCACTAAGTTAAGAAAATGGCCTTCTGCCTGCAGCCCAATCTTATGGAGCCATTTTCTCAGCTGAGGCTCTCCTCTCTCAGATGACTCTAGTTTGTGTCAAGCTGACTTCAACTAGCTAGCATAGAGGAGAAGGTAGTGCATCAATATCACAGTCTCTCGATATACTAAAAAATTATAATTTAAACAAAGCATTACTCTAACTGGGTTTAATTCGAACAATCAAATTATGATTTCTTAAAGGGGCCATAATTAAGGAAAAGCATTAAAATGCCATACAATCTTTAATGGTCACCTCAAAGCTCTTAGCTAAGTAGTCTATTGGCAAGCCTCTGAGTGCATGACAATCGTATGTCATTCCAAGCCCCCCAATGTTGCATGTATGGTGTCATACGGTGTGCCAATTTAACTGTTGCTCTCCAAGACTCTCTAAGATCAATAACTGCTATGTACTCATTCCTAATAATAATAAAATTGGCTTGTATTAGCAATAACTTACCCTGTATCACACGTAGAGTGTTAGAAGTTTAATGGAGAGTAATACTTACCTTACCTAATTCTCATAATTCTAGAAGAGAAGTGTTATTATCTACATTTCAGAGAAAAACTGCCATGTGCTTTGCTCAATGTCACACGATGAGAAAGGAAACTCAGAACTCACAGCCATCTAACATGTAATTCTGTGCTTTCAGCCACAAGTTGATGCCAATCTCTTACACTTATAAAGCTAGGAAAACATCTATCCAACTCAACAAATACCCATCAACATTAGCATTTAAATATGTTTTCCCCAGACAAAAAGTTTCCCCCTGTAGATTTTGCAAATTTCTCATGAATGTAAATCTTTGATTTTCTACATAAACATGAAATATTTTATTATTTTCTGACCCCTATACTTTCTTTTTGAGAAAAGACACTGTGAGGTCTACATTTAATTTCAATTCAACCTTAGTTGAAAAAAGGTTTGCTGCTCTCTTGAGTTCCACAATTCCTTGTATGGAATTGCTGACCTAGTTTTAAAGAGGGATAAACTCACATCCCTCAAATGTAGTCTTCAGGGAGAGAACAGAGTTATTGTTCGTGTCCCATTTATATGGAATGCTGACCTTTTGGAAGAATCCATTTCTTATTGTAAATGTTTAATGAATAAAAATAATTGAGCTCATACACTGCAACAATGATTCATGTTGCTTTTTCTGTTTTTGAATACCACATTGAATACCTAACCTAGATTCAGTCTTAAGAACTTGGCTCCACGATTTGGGAGACAAAAATAATATACTCTTAAGCCTATATATCTTTAATTCCAAAGATGATGTTTGTGAATAAAAAAAGAACTATATTAATGCTAACTGAGGCGAGGGAAAGCCCATTCATTATGTAAGTGCATTATGCTAAGCAAGTGCACATTACTGACCAGTGTGTGGATGACTCATGGATGGTGACTTTTTGCTCATACGATACGCCAGTACCAACACTAAAAAACATTTACTGATTAGAAGTACTGAGATTATAGCATGTGCTACTTTCCTGGGTAATCTTATATGCATTTCAGTGATTTCAAAGATGTCTAGAAAGCTACTAAAGAGTGCCTCTGAAGGTATCTGTGAGAGCATTGTCAAAGGTAATTGGCATGAACATCAGGGGACAGAGAGAGGAAGACTCCTCTGAATGTGTATAGCACCATCCAATGGGTTATAGCTGGAGGGTGGAGCAAAAGCAGAAGGGAGGGGAGAAGCTAGATCACTCTCAAACTTGATTTTTCTTGACTAGCCATGTTTTCTGTTTCCACCACTTTAGACGTCAAATGCTACTAAACCCAGAACTAACATCAATGGATTTCCAAGGAACCCCCAGGCTTTCAGCCTTAGACTTGAGGTGCATCATTGATTCTGAGTTTGGCAGCTTATTGGACTAAGCAGGTACCACCTGCAAACTGCCATTATAGGACCATCCTGTCTGTGCATACACATGCACAGGTGATTCACACACACACACACACACACACACACACACACACAAATATATATATTCTATTGGGTCTGATCCTCTGTCCTTCAACAATGCCCTAAAAATAGTTACATAAAAGATTCAGAGTCAGAAATTGTTCATTGGGTTTTTTTAATTGGATATTTTATTTATTTACATTTCAAATGTTATCCCCTTTCCTGGTTTCCCTTCTGCAAACTCCCTATCCCATCCCCTGACTCCCTGCTTCTATGAGGGTACTCCCCCACCCACCTACCCACTCCCACCTCACTGCCCTGGCATTTCCCCACACTGGGACATCAATCCTTCCCAGGACCAAGGGCCTCTCTTCCTATTGATAGCAGATGGATAGTGAATTTAAAAATTGTTTAAAATATAACATAAAGCTTAAATGACAAATTCTAAATAGTAAATATGGTTGGAATTCCCCCCTCTTTTTTATTAGTTATTTGAGAATTTTTTATGATGCATTTTTATCATATGAACCCTCCACTACCTTCAAGGGCTGCACTCTTAAAGAAAAATCAATTCTCCCTCTCCTAGTAGCCATAAAATACTAGTAGCTCCTGATCTAAGGGAAGGATGTCATCTCTACCTCCCCTCTTCATGCTAGAATTTTGTCTGGCCTGAGACTTCTTGGGTCATGTGCATGCTGTCTCCACCACTGTGAATTTATATCACGCAACTGCCTTGTTATCTCTAGAAAATGTTTCCTTGTAGTCATGTACCACTATGACTCCTACAGTCTTCCTGCCCCCTCTTCTACCATTGTCCATAAGTCTTGGGTGGAGGAGTATTATGCATGTGTCCCACTCAGGGATCAGCATTCCCCAGCATCCTAGCCTTTGCCCCTTGATCAGGTATGGGTCTGAGCTAACCACCATGTGCTATAAAAAGAAGCCTCTCTTATATGGGAGACTGAGGCACTAATCAATTGAATGAAAGCTTCAAGACACCGGGGGTGGGGGGAGAAATTGAAGAAGATACCAGAAGACAGAGAGAACTCCCGTGGTCATGGGTTGATGTAATTATTATATTACAAAGATGGGCATCATACTAAAAAATTTACAAGTTCAGTACAATCCCCATCAAAATCCCAATGCAATTCACCACAGAAACTAGAAATGATAATAATCTTAAATTTAACATGGAAACATATAAGACTTGGGATAGCAAAAAAAAAAAAAAAACTTAAAACTTAAACAATAAAAGAACAACTAGAGAACAGCTAGAGGTAGCTCCATCTCAATTTTCAAGTTATACTACAAAAATAAAATAGTGAAACAAGGATGGCCCTTGCATAAAAACAGCCTCGTGATCAATGGAATAGAATTGAGGACCCACACATATGTCAATGAATCTACAGGCACCTGACTTTTGACAAAGAGCCAAAAAGTACACACTGGATAAAAGATACCAACTTCAAGGGATGCTGTTGTCTGTCTGAATAGCTGCATATAAAACACTATCTTTATCTCAGGTTCTGCACAAAACTGAACTCTAAATTGATCAAGAGCACCAATAGAAGACCTGATACCCTGATTCTGATAGTGTAGACACATCCATTTAGTAGAAATCAACATAAAACAGTGACCCCCATGGGGTAAGTAAGAGCTTTAAGTCAAACAAAAGAAATAGAAATGGCTCGGCAGGTGGGAGCATTGATGGCACAGCCTCAGAGCAGAGTTTAACTCCCGGAATCCACGCATGGTGTCCTCCCTGTCTTGTATCTGTAATCCCAGAAACCTTCCAGCCAGACGAGAGGGAGAGACCAGAGGACTGCACAGAAGCTGGATTGGACCATGGACAGTGGGTAAGATGATAAGAGGGACCCTGACTCAACAAGGTGGGAGGAGAAACTAACTCCTAAAAGTTGTCCTCTGACCCCCACATGCATGCTGTAGCATGTGGCATGTATACAACCCTTCCCCCAAACACATACACAAATTTATAATGATGATAAACAAAAAGAAAAATGTGTCCAAAATGTGAAATACTTTTTAAAAAGTATATGTTTGGTTGCAAGGAATGAAAATTTGTAAACAAGCTTAATGAAAATGGAATTTAATCCAAGCATAAGTATGAAAGTTACAAAATTCTGTACTTTTGAAGTTGAAAAAAAATCTAAAAATAAAAATTCAAGATGTTATATGAAGTCTTCCCAAATAATAAAAACTGAATATTCCAAAAGTATTTAACTTTAACTTGAGCACATTTGTTAAAGTAGGTAAGACATTCATTTTAAGCACACTACAAGTTGAACTTAATAATGCTTCTAATTTGGACTTTGAAACCCAGCAAGCGCTGTCTGCATGGCACAGCGACGTCTAGTAGCTTCAGCATACACATTCTTAGACTGTGTTCTAGATAACAGGCGAAAATGTGAATACAGAGTTCAATCCACCCGTTTCTAAAGTCTTTAGTGACATCCTAGTGGATTATTTCTATTGTGGTTCAAAAAATAGCATTTAATGGAATGTATATTAAATTGAATTTTGTTAGGCTCATAAAATATTAATTTAAAATTATTCTAATAACTTTTAAATGTTTTCAAGTATTATTTTCAATACATAATCATCCAATTATATGTGTACAGTATCATAAATGTTACTTCATAAAGTCGTATGGAAACATTATAGGTATTAAATTTTTTGCTGTTGTACATCTCTTAGTTTATTTATTCTTTGTCTTGGAAGTTAAAACTCCTTTTGTCTGGCTGGAGAGATGGCTCAGTGGTTAGGAGCACTTTACTGCTCTTCCAGAGGTCCTGAATTCAATTTTTTAGAAACCACATGGTGACCAACAACCATCTGTAATGAGATCTGATGCCCTCTTCTGATGTGTCTGAAGAGAGTGACAGCGTACTCATATACATAAAATAAATAAATTAATTTAAAAAAAAAAACTACTTTTGTTTTCCATGGACCTCTTACTGCAGTGCCTCCGACAAAGGATCACTTTAAATTCACTGATTTTAATCTTTGGTTTTCTCTTTTTTTCTACAACTCCATGTTTTGTTTAAGTGTCTACTTTGCATAAAATCCCATGCTTAGTGATTAGTTTTCGGCTGACTTCAATCAATGATTGAAAGTCTTTTTTACCCTTTTTCTACAATCCTCCAATAATTAAAGAACTAGAAAGTTACAGACTAGAAAGTTACATTTCCAGATAATGGGCCAGAGCTAAGTGGCTGTCTTCGTCTCCAGATGTCTTATGTCTTCATGGGTGCTCTATGGAGAGGAAGAAACCTTTGCCAAGTCTTAGCCTCTGAAGTTTATGTTCTAGTTTTCTTTGAGGAGCTGATGGTGTGAGCCTCACTTTCAGCTTTACTAGTACAATAGTATGAAGTATTACTTGCTCAGTTTTAAGCGCACTTTGAAATTTTTCACAAAAAAAAAAAAAATCTAAAAGTACAGCTCAGTTGTAGAATACTAATAAACCATCTTACTCTAAATTTCAGATGGAGACGTGTGAGGTCAATGTTATGAGGACAAGAGTATCAAGGGTGTAGATCAGAACAAGACAGCTACAAACTAAACTTCTAGCGAATCTTGATTTGAGTCAGGAGGAAAGGACCTAGCTAAGCACAGGGGACAAATCGGGCACTAAGTGTCCTAGGCGAAGTGTGAGCAGATTGAGATCACTGTGAACTAAGAAATACAAAACCAGAAGAAGATGGCAAAAGTCTACTCATTAGCAAGAGTTAAGAACAATTATTCAGAACAAAGATTGACAGTAGAACAGATGCAAAGAGATAAAGATAGGAAATATTACACCTCAGCAAAGCAAAAAGCCTTCTGGGTAAGAAAGATTAAGACGTGATGAGGTACTGAATTTCTAAATTTCTGCAATAGTTAATCTTTGATCATTATAGGGGTCTGTTCATATAGAATTCTTGAACACTTAAAACATGGCTCAGGAAACTGCAAAGCTGAATTTAATTTTTGTATTTTAAAGTACTTTTACTTGAAATATATTCACACCTAGTCTATGGGACATGGCAAGTTTATGGAGATGCAAATGACATTCTCTGCCTGATTAAAATGGGCTGTGTTTCTCTGCCATCTGACCTCCTGCAAAAGAGCCCGGGCATACTGCATGATGCCCTCAGAATGCAGCTGTTTTCCCTGAGCAGCTGACATTAGTCATTTCTCCTTTATTTCTGTTGGCAGCTACATCCATTAGGATATAAGATGTGAGTGCCACAGGAATGTGCAAGATTTAGAATACTGTATTTGTGAACATACGGTTCCTGGGCTCCAGAAGGTCTTTTTCACACCTCCCACCTTATATTACCCAATTAACACACTGACAGAAGATAGGGCTTTCACTGCCTATCCCAAGCACACCTGAAGGTAGGTATGGACGTAGTCCTTGTGCATGCCTCGCATCCTGGAAAAGAGGATTATGTGAAAAACTGGAAGTATTAAAGAATGACAGGAAATGGAAAGCAGTAGATAGGAAATGGATCTATGCCACGCTGTCTACAGAACACACTATAGAGCCTCACGGCAGTAAAACAGTGCTCCTCACATGTGCAAGCATTCCAGCATTTGTGCCGCACATAATGGAAGGCATCCTCAAGAAGAGCCTGGACTCTTTGGTCTTAGTAAACTGGATCTTGGCAAGTATCTTTTCCTTTGTGCTCCAGACAATATGACATCCAGATCTGATATTATTGTTCTTTGAAGATCTCAGAAGGCTTGAATTTCTAACTCAAAGTAAGAACAGAGAGCTGAACTCTGTGAATAAAAAGAGATGGCGCATTTGAGAAGACTAAATTGGCTATGAGGAGATGCACATGCACTCATTTCCCTTTATAGGCTCACTCTGAATGAAAGGCTGATTCCAAATAACTTGAGAAGGTAGAAGGCCAACTGTGGTTTGCACTTCTGTAATACTATTGCCCCAGACATAGAACTTGACCCATAACTCACATGAATAAACTATGACTTTCTCAGCCAGAACTGGACATTGTTCTAAAACAGTATTGTCAGGTTGGACAAAACTGTAACCATGCATGTGGTCCATCTCTCATGGATTTCTGTAAGCACAGATGAAGATTAGGTAATGCAACATGCTCTTGATATCAGAAGTAGAGCACAGGTTTCTGCCAAGAATGTGAAATACACACAATTTTCCATCTTCCCCCTCATTAAGTACTACTAAACACCAAGCCTTAAGAAGACTCTGAAAGTTTGAAGGAAGACTACCCAGCTAATCGCCTCAAGTCTCAAACAATGGCATAGTAGTGAGTTCATTGGACCCTTCTTACCTCTTTACCATCAGTTAGTGCTAAAGGAGCCAGCCGCCTAGAAAAGTCCAACAAATGCTGTCTCTATCTAACCAAAGAAGAAACAAGACAAAAGTTTTAGGTAGTATTTCTTCTTTATTTAATTTATTTTGAATAAGGAAAAGATAATACATTTATGAAATGCAGTTACTGAATTCCAGAAATATTTAACTAGGCATGTTTCCTGGGATTTTTTTTTTATATTAAGATAAAACTATACCATTTCTTTCCCTTCCGTTTCTTCCCTCCAAACTGTCTCATAACCAACAGCAACACCCTTACTGCTTCTCCAATTCATACCCTCTATTTCTTGGTGATTATTACATGCATGCATTTATGTAAATGCATAAATACATAAATAGATTTGCTCAATCCATTGCTGATTGGTTATGTATCAAATTCATCCATCAAAAGTTCTACAATTAATAAGTAAGTTCAGGAAGTATGAAGGATAGAAAATAAACATACAACAATTATATTTTTATATACTAACAACAAACCTTTGAGCACGCAATTTACAAACTCTGTGAGTGTGTGTATATGTGTGTATATGTGTGTGTAAACCTAAAAAACAGGCAGAATGTTTAAACTGATACTATTGATAATGAGGAAGGAGAACAAAGAAGATCTAAATAAATAAAAAGAGATATCTTGATCACCTATTAGAACATGTGACAGACAGTGCAATGCCTGTCAAAATCTCAAGTGTTTTTTCTGGCTATTGACAATATTGCTCTAACTTTACGTTAAAAGACAAAAGGATCAAATTGGCTTAAATGACTTTATAAAAGAATTGACTGAGAGAGACATCAGTCTCTCCAGTTTCAGGAATCACTTATTGCAGAAATCAGGATCGTGTGGTATCTGTGGAAGGCTAAGCACCACATCAGCAGAACAGAGGAGAAATCAGAAACAGTCTCACAGAAATGTGCTGACTGACTCCTGGCAAAGACGTCAAAGGAATTCAAGAGAATAAAGCCAACTCTTTCAAAAAGCAGTGCTGGAGTAGATGGAGATCCATTGGCAAAAGGAAAACCCTATCATAAGTCTCACACTCAGCATGAAAACTAACTCAAAAGAGAACTCGGTCTACACACAGCATGCAAAGCTGCGGTGGTTTAGAAAGATCTCAAGGATCTGGGGCTTAGTGGATACTCAGCTTTCACCTTCGAAGCACAACCACTGAAAGGAAGACCAATGAATTAAAAACTTTCAAATTTTAAAGCTTCTTTTTGTAAATGATCCCTATCAGTAAATAACAAGCTACAGAATCAGAGAAAATATGTACAAAACACACAGCTGACAGAAGTAGCATTTAAAACCTATGATAAGCCCCAATACACAATCATAACACACAGGCAATCTACTTAGAAAACATGCAAACCACATGAGACACTTCCCCAGATATGCAGATCCAAGTAAACAGACAGAAATTCAGCATCCTAGCTATTAGATATTAAAAACATTAAAATAAGAGGAGTATGTGGGATGGTCTGAAGGGGGAAGAGAAGGGGAACATTTTAATTAAAAAAAATACGTACAAACAAAAAATTAAAACATACTACTGTCCCATACCAAAAAACCTAAAATTCAAAACGTTGGGATACCAAGAAGCTGGGTCGGCTAGCTTCCATCTCTCATCCCAGAGCTGAGAGGTTGAGATAGGATGGCTGTGAATTTGGGCTGATCTTGAAATACACAATGAGTTCCAGGTGAGCCTGGGCTCAAGAGAGAGAGCCTGCCAAAACCAAAAACTAAAAGCCCTGGCCACTTGGTCCTATGAAGGCTGGATGCCCCAGTGTAGGGGAATGCCAGGGCAGGGAGGCAGGAGTGGGTGGGTGGGTGGGGGAGCACCCTCATAGAAGCATGAGGATGGGGATGGGATAGGGGATAACATTTGAAATGTAAATGAAAAAAATCCAATAAAAAACAAAAACAAAAAGCCTCAGCCATACCAAATGCTAGTGATGGCATAGAAATCTGAGCTCCTCATTTATAGAGGTAGTATAAAATGCTACAGCTCCTCTTCCAAATACTACACCCACCATTACTTATAGACATTATCCGGGAAAAGTAGAAAGACGTATATTTACCAGCAAAGCTCTACACAAGGTTGGTGTCAACCTTATTTGTATAGGCAAAATGTAGAAACAGCCCACATGAGCACTATGGTAAACACACTTATCGATCGGTGTCATGTCATACTGCCCAGCTATAGAAAGGAAGGGTCTTTTGGCACACCCAACAGCAAATCACCAGGCACTCATGTTGAGTGCTGAGGGATAGTCATGAAATCAGAAGTGGAAAATGTGCTTGAGATTGGTGTGAGGGGGGCAGGATTGAGGGCCTGTGTGATTTAAAAGGATTCTCTGTGTTCATAGAAAGATTCTGTATCCTAAGACTGTTGGCGCCATTATCCTAGTTTTGATATTATTCTCTAGAGTTTCAATGATTTTTTTTCCTATTGATTAAATTGAATAAGAAAAACACAAGACCGGTCTGTAGTATTTATTACAACTGAATATGAATTCGCAATTGACTCCAAATGAAGAGTTTAATTTAATAAATCTAGAGAACTGAAGAAGGAAAAATGCAGCGGAGCGCAAGGAATGCTCAGGGTCAAGCAGAGAGCTCCTCCTCCGTGTTCATACCGCCTTTACCACCATCTGACAGGTGCACTGGAAGATGCAGCACACAAAGAGGAATAAACGACATCTTTGACTTTAAAAGACAGACGTCAGTGAGATTCAGAGTTATAAAAAACCGATTGAGGATTGGCGTAGGAAAGAGCTTGGTGGCAGGAAATGAAAAAGTGTCCAGCTCTAGCATGGGTCGCCTGAAGTGCAGAGTTGCCTTGTAAATGTGTTCAAGCAGAAAGTATTCTGCAAAAGGCCTGACGGTGTTTAGAGAGGATCGGACCTCATCAGGCATCACAGTTTCAAATGTCAACAGAAGCCAGTGAGTGAGCATGAACCAGGAACACAAGCTGGGAAAGACAAGAAAGGTGAAGGACCAGGGCCATGGAAAACTGCAGAGGCCATCTGCAGCTCAGCCCAGGGTGAGTGTAGCCTTGCAAGAACGCTGACCTGGTGAAGCTGAGCCTGCAGATGTTTCCAGGGCAAGGGGGAAACACAGCCCATGTGGGAAATGCTATGAGATCTAAAGCCACACCGTTTTAATTTTAGCATTTTAATCTAGCAACAACAAATAGTTTTCATTATGCATTTTTTTGCCTTACTAATCTCAAATTTTATAGTGAGATGCCATTACTGGTAGATGGCTGTTTCCATGAAAACATCTTGAGAATAAATATTATTAAGTATTTTATACAAGGTCTCACTATGTAGCTCAGGTTGGCCTGGAACTCACTGTGTAGATAGACCAGGCTAGCCTCTAACTCACAAAGATACCTATCATCCCACAGTCATACCCATTGCCTCTGACTCCCAACAGTTGGAATTAAAGATGTACACGAGTTGGAGTCTTGTGTGCTCCAACTTGTGCTTGATAATAATGTTATAATTAGAACTGTCTTTCTAGTCAGGTAATGTGGACATGACTGACACACACTTTTAGTTCCAGTTCTCAGGGAGGCAGACACAGGTGGATCTCTGTGAGTTTGAGGGCCGTCTGGGCTACATGATGAGACCCTGTCCTAAAAGAAAACAAAACAAAACACAAAATCTAGCATCTTTTGGTTCAGTTTTGAATATGATGTCCCCTCCTATTTTGAAGGTCCTTTATGAACATTTCCATTTTCTTGAAACATATATCATCTTTACCACACAACTACACAGATATTAATATGCCTCTTTGTTTGAGTCTTCTTCATGAAAGTGTTTCTCTAACATGATTGGAACGTTTTGAGAAAAAAATGCCAAGTCCTGTATTTTGCCCCTCTGTCTTGGTTAATGCTTACCACCATTAGTGTCACACAGTAAACACCTAAATATAGATAAATAAACACCACCAATATTTGCTTCCTACCAGACCCTGTGTCAGATAAGGGGACTTAATATACCCCTAGTCTAAAAGGGAAGTGTTGGAAGGTTCAGGTTCTACCACGCCTGGACTTTTACAAGGACCTTCAGAAATTTCTTGCCTGTCAGACAAGCTTCTGAGGTGCCAGCACCCTCCTTAGCCCCCAAGAGCTTTTTAACAGGTCTGGCTGATTTGCCAAAAGTAATAAAGGTGGCAATCAAACTCTGTTCACCATTCATGTTAGGTAACAGTTGCCTCTGCAGGATAAGCCAACCTAGACAACATGGACCAGACAATATAGCCAAGAAGGCCAGGGAGGCACTTTCCTTGGGCATCTTTCTTTCAACTTCAATGAGATGTTACTTCATCTACTGTTTCTCTGGTACTTTGTGAGCCTTATGTGTGGCAGGCAGAGTTCTCCAGCTCCAGTGATAAGTCAGGTACACCTGACACAGAGAGATGCAGTCATACCTGGCCCGACACAGAGAGATGCAGTCATACCTGGCCTGACACAGAGAGATGCAGTCATACCTGGCCTGACACAGAGAGATGCAGTCATACCTGGACTACTGAGGCCATCATGCTTTCCTCTTAGCAAGCACACACTGAGATTTGAGCTGGAAATACAGTTTAGTGTTTGAGAAAAACATAAAGTTATCAGAATTCGGATCATTTTGTACTGAAGAAGAAAGAACACACACACACACACAGAGAGAGAGAGAGAGAGAGAGAGAGAGAGAGAGAGAGAGAGAGAGAGAGAGAGAGAGAAAGAAAGAGAGAGAGAAGAAACATACATAAATACTTCTTTTGCCCATAAAAAATGAAAATATTTAAGGTCTCTGACAAGCATCATCCTCTCTTAGACAGGTAGTAAAGACAATGGGCAGGCAGCATGGCCTCAGCCTGGCCAAACTTTCACTGGAGCCTCTCAAGGCAGGAAGATTTGAATGTCCCCACCATTCAGACATAATAGAAGATTAGATAAGAGATTCACTAATTATCCTGAGTTTGGCCACTACCCATAATGTGTGTGTGTGTGTTGTGTGTGTGTGTGTGTGTGTGTGTGTGTGTGAGAGAGAGAGAGAGAGAGAGAGAGAGAGTAGGTATGTGTGTAGGTATATGTGTACATGTGTGTAGATATATCCATATGTGTGTGTGTGTGTGTGTATGAGTTGATGTAGCACCTTATGCCTCTTGAATGTGTGAAAACTACACACCAACAATTGTTTTTAAACTTTGAAGCCTACTTTTTGAAGTTCCACAAGAAGTCCGAGAATCGAATCTGCCTTCACAGTTGTTCACATGCCCAGAGTAGCAAGATGTTCTGCTGTCCTCTGGGTGCCCTCTGTGCTCATCTCTGGGCTCTGAAATCTTAAAGGTCAGAGTTTTCCCTTTCAACCTGGAGCCGTTGTGTCCTGTGCTCCATCCCAGGAAATTTCATCTCATCTCCTTTGATTTCTCTTTGATTCCATCAGATTCCATACCTTGCACTTCCTTCACCCAAACTATTACTTCTTTTGTCCCTCTTCATTGATGTGGACTTATTTGGTCCTATTAAATGTGTTATTCTGTAGAATTTTTTTAAGTGACAGAGAAGAGAGAGAGAGAGAGACCAAAGGCTTCTGTCCTACTGAGTATTTCAGCTTCAGAGCTCAGTTCTAAGGACACACACTGCCCTGGGAATGGCTGACCAGAGTCCTGCAGTGACCACATGTAAACCACAACACTAGAACAATCTTCTCAGATGCCAAAAGGCTACAGAGCAGCACAAAGAAAAGAGGCATGATCTCTAGTGCTGCATGTCACCTTTAGACCCGAAAGAACAAAGCTTACCAGCCGATAGACAATTTCTATCAAAGTGTAGTTCCTGGGCTAAATTTCATTGTGTTAGATGTGAGTTTAATGAAAGCCATAATAACAGCATCAAACAGTTTCCTTAATACTTTTCTTCAGTCTAAGGCAAGCTTTTGCTACTAGACCAGTCCCTACCTTATCATCTCCATCTGCCCCGTTAAAACTCTCCTGAGTATTTTCCAAGAACAAGCAAGAGTACAGAGAGTCTTTAAACATATCATGAAGAGACGTTCCTCCTCAACACTGCAAGATTCTGCCTGCTCTTCAATTAAGAGTAGAGCCTTCATTTACTAACTCTTAACCCATTCACTCTTACCACTCTGACCTTGTCTGCCACTCCATTACCTGTCCCTCTATTCCAATAATAACAGTCTCCAGTAACAGCAAGCTCTTACAGATGTTGCCCTAGGAAGTGGTAAGACACATTTTTGGTTTTTAGACAGAAACTAAAATGTAGTCCTGGCTAGCATGGAACTTATTATGCAGGCCCCGTTGGCCTCAAACTCAACAGAGATTTGCTTGCCTCTGCCTCTGCTTCCTGGGTTCTAGGGATTAAAGAAGAATACAACCATGCCAGCCTTAAATTCATTTTTCACAAAATAATTACAATTCACAGTGACAAAAAATCAACTACTGTATATTTCCTGGATCTGGATTCTTGGGGATTTTAACATTCCATAGAGGATACTCAATATTAACAGAGTAAAGGCAAACTGTAAATTCCCAGGTGTATTTGAGTTTAGAGAGTGGATGAGACATTGGGGGAAGGGTTTCTTAATTGCCTTTCACTTTAGTAAATGAGACCCAACTCTGCCCTGAGACTACAACTGCTCACTCTCAATTGTAACACTATAAAATATTGTCCTAGTTCTTTGACTTGGTGTCAACATTCCATCCAATTTATGTCAGTCAGTTGAACTCTTTCCTGGATCTGAAAATGTTGTTGAGATGATGCCTCTGTTTATGTTCTGGGCACAAACTTCTGGGTCATGCTTGCTGATCTCCTTTAACAGTGTATTTTTGCTCATTTTCTAATCTTTGTCTCAGAGAAGCCTAGCAGCTAGTCCCACGCCTGCAGTTTGTTCCATGATACTTAACCAAATTTCTTATTCTTTGCCTAACAAGTAATTTCAGAGTTGTACCACCTAGATGCCCTCAGAAGTACTTGTTAGCCAGCTGTGGCAAGTGCAGCCATCAGACAGCCTCCACTATCAGGCTCTGCAAGGGCTTCCATGAATTTGGAGGCAACAGGCATCTGACAATGGCCCAATGATTAACCCTCAAAGAAATAGTACTTAGTCTAGAATGTTCTACCAATTGACACAGGCATGACCCACATAACAATCTAGCTTTTTTTATCTGATACTGCCTCCAGCGTCTATTATTAAAATTACAAGAGTTGATTCTTAATTTATACTATACAAATATCTAAATATCATGTCATATCTAAAAATCATGTGCTTGTAATATCAGGTAATAACATTTTAAAATCTAATTCGCCTTTTTAGGACTTCCAGCTAAAGTATCTTCCAATTTTCCCTCTCAAAGAAAAAATGCTTTCTTCATTTTAACCTAATTCTTTTATCAAAAAAAAAGAAAAAAAAGACATCAAGTCTTTAGCCAATGATCAGAGTGTAATTGAGATTCTGAATGGGTACCTAGGAGACTGGACTCACTACATCATATATTTTTTAAATATGTCACCTTGCAGATTATATATTTACAGCAACCATTTGTTAAACATTTCCTTTCTGCTATATGCACTTAAGGTTTAAAATAAGTTAATAAGATGTAGTCAGCCCTCTGTTTCAAGAAATGATAAATGTATTCTTAATACTTCCACTTCTGGTTGTTACTACCACTTAGAGGCTGAAATGATCCAGCCTTACTTTCTGATTTTCTTTTCTTATTCAAAGAGAACTGCCTTTGGCCCCTGTGCTTCTAATATCTAGAAGACACCTCTGCTGCATCCACAGTCACACACAAGCACCTCCTTCCTTTGCCTAAGGGTGAGAATAGCTAGTGCTTTGCAAATCCCCTCCCCCCTTATTCCAGAGTGGCTTCTGTCTGCACAAAGCCCATTCCACTTGGCCCCTTATGGGCAGTTCTGAATTCCAAAGGCTGCTTGTTTGAAAATTCATGAGCTTCTCAATGATGCAATTCCTTTTTTGGCTGCCCCACTGCTCAGTTAGTTCAGACAACAAGATGCTTAGGGAATGGAGAATTTTTCCTTTTAGCTGCCAAAAACCTAACAGAGGGTTGGTATTTTTTAGCTATTGTGGAATTTTCAGAAGTTTGGAAAACAGAGGATTTTTATTTTTTGTTTTGTTTTGATATAGGACATTTTGACAATGGCTTTGGCAGCAATACAGAAATCTCCATGCTTGTAAAGCAGAATAACATTTGCAGCCATCTGGCTTCCATGTAGCACCCTCCAAGTGGGATAGATACAAAAACAGTGACAATTAGGGAGGTTAAAATGACTTTCCCACTGGTTTCTGAAAAGAACTATCCAGTGACCAGGATCCAGGGCCATGGAGGAGCTGTTGGTTCTTTATTAGCACATGTCCAGCAGCAAGACACCCCCATCATTTCTTATTTTTCAGTCCCCATCCACTCTCAATCACCACACTTCACCCAGGTTTCTGAACTCAAATTTTTGCTCAGTAGAATGTCTACAATCATAGCAAATTGCAAAATCCACGAAAAGATTCACGGTTTGTGAATAGCCCAGTTAATTTCTTCTCTAACTATGACTTGGGCTTGCTTTCAAGAAATTTAGAAAACATTTAAAACACCATCCTAGGAGTCACTTTTACCTTTACATTTCAAAGCTTTGTCATTACATGGTAAACATTAGGTACTGTTGGGATGTCTTTTAAAACAATATAATACAGATGATTCTTAATCTTTGAAAGTAGAAAAAGTTCTTTTAAAATAGCAACTGAGGCTTTTGCTCTCTTTAAAATTCTTTACTATTTGTCACAGTAATCATAACATATAAAGATATATATTAAATAGTACAGTCATAGGAGGCCAAATTTGTTCACTGCTCAAGAAGGAAATTTGCTCAAGTTGTGCAAACACAGTACCCAGTTGCTATGAAGGAGGAAATGAAAAAAGCAAGTTGGGAAGACATACCTGGGAGGGAAGAACAGTGACAACACAGAGGCAGAAGGAAGGATAAAGGATAAAGGATAAAGGATAAAAGATATACTAAGGATGCTTGAAAAAGCCAATGGAAGAACCTTAGAGGAAATGCCCTATAGTGGGGAGAAAAAACTTGTGGAATCCATGTCCAGTAGAAAGGGCATCAAGTGTTGAGATGTGGTTGCCTTCCCACAGTCAAACACTCTGACCCAGAATTGTTCCTGTCTAGCAGAACTGCAAGGACAGGGATAGAGAGGAGACTAAGGGAAAGAAGGATCGGTGACAGGCCCAAATTGGAATCTAGCTCAAAGGGAGGCTCCAAGGCCTGACACTATTGCTACAATGTGCTTACAGACAGGAGCCTAGCATGGCTGCCCTCCAAGAGGACCAACAAGCAGCAGAAAGAGACAGATGCAGATACTTACACCAACCAATAGACAGAAGGCGTGGACCCCTTGTGGTTGAATTATGGAAAAAGCTGGAAGAAGTTGAGGAAGAGGGCAACCTCATAGGAAGACCCACAGTCTCAACTAACCTGGACCCACAAAATCTCTCAGACACTGGGCCACCAACCAGGCAACATACATGAGCTGGTCTGAGGCCCCCTACACATATACAGCAGAGGACTGCCTGGTCTGGCCTTAGTGAGAGAAGAGGCACCTAAACTTAGAGAGACTTGAGGCCATGGGGAGTGGGGAGGTCTGATGGGGTAAGGGTAGGGAGTGGGGACATCCTCTTGGAGGAGCAGGGGAGGAGGAATGGCGTGAGGAACAGTGGTCAGAAGGCAGACCTGGAGGCAGGAATAATGACTGGACTGTTAGAAAGAAAGAAAGAAAGAAAGAAAGAAAGAAAGAAAGAAAGAAAGAAAGAAAGAAAGAAAGAAAAGAAGGAAGGAAGAAAGGAAGGAAGAGAGAGAGAAAGAAAGAGAAAGGAAGAAGGAAAAACAGACAGAAAGAGAGAGAAAAAAGAGAGAGAGGAGGGAAGGAGGGAGGGAAGGAGGAAGAAAAGAAAGAGGGAGCCATTGGGAATGATATTGTTTTACAGATACTTAAATATATATGTATGTATAAGTTAGTATGTGTACATAGAGTTAAATTAAAGTGATATTAACTGAGACAACAATGCTTTCCTTATAAACCATAGATTATTTAACAAAAACTCCAATGGGACTGTAATGGTTTGTATATGGTTGGCCCAGGGAGTGGCACTATTAGGAGGTGTGGCCTTGTCAGAGTGGGTGTGTCACTGTGGGTGTGGGCTTAAGACCCTCACCCTAGCTGCCTGGAAGTCAATCTTCCACTAGGAGCCTTCAGATGAAGATGTAGAACTCTCAGCTCCTCCTACACCATGCCTGTCTGGATGCTTCCTTGTTCCTGCCTTGATGATACTGAACTGAACCTCTGAACCTGTAAGCCAGCCCCAATTAAATGTTGTCCTTTATAAGACTTGCCTTGGTCATGGTGTCTGTTCACAGCAGTAAAACCCTCAGACAGAAGTTGGTACCAGAAAGAGAGAGAAAAAAGAGAGGGGGGGGAGGGAAGGAGGGAGGGAAGGAGGAAGAAAAGGAAGAGGGAGCCATTGGGAATGATATTGTTTTACAGATACTTAAATATATATGTATACATAAATACATGTGTATGTATAAGTATGTGTACATAGAGTTAAATTAAAGTGATATTAACTGAGGTAACAATGCTGGGTATTGTGATTGGCCCAACAGTGCTTTTGTTTGGAAGAACGTTCATTGTCAGAGTTAAAACACACTGGAATGCTTTAAATGGGTCTTAATGGACTATCCTAGTAGGAATGTGGAAGACTTTGTTACTAAGAGTGATTTGAATTGTGCAGACCTGGCCCAAGGGGTTTCAGTGAGAATTTCAATATGTGGCTTACAGACTGTTTTGGTGAAGAATGTGGCCGCTTTTTACCCTTATCTGAAGAGTCTACCAGAGGGTAAGGTAAAGAGATTTATGTTACTTGCACTGACAAAGGAAGTCTCAAAAAAGTCCAGCAGGGACTTCGTTCTCTGGTTAAGTCTCATGAAGACCGTCTTGAACCAGTGTAACAAGCTTAGAAAGGAAAAACATAAAATATATGGTTCAAGTATTAAAGGGACACCAGGAAGTGAAATGGAGCTGAATCCTGTATTCTAGGAGATAACAGATTATGGTAGTAATGACCTTGTGGCAAGATCGCACCCAGCTAAATTTAGATTCAGGCGTGGTAGTAAAAGTCTTTAGTCCCTGGAGGCAAAGACAAAATCCCTGAGTTCAAGGACAGCCTAGAACAGAGCAAGTTCTAGGTAAAGAAAAACTTAAATCCAGGTTTGATGGCCCACACCTTTAATACCAGTGCTTAGGAGGCAAGAATGCAGATCTTTGAGTTCAAAGTCAGTCTACAGAGCAAGTTCCAGGACAGCCAAGCTTAGGCAATAAAGGAGTTGAAAAACAGAAAGCTGGTGATAATGTAATAGAACAAAGGGCCATATTCCAGCTCCTGTAAGCAGCAGAACTGGGCAGCTTCGGCCATGTGACTCTGGTTTAGGGTGAAAAATAGAAGTGACTATTGGGACAATTGATGCTGGTTAACTGGAGCTAAGAAATTAAAGGTAATTAAAAAGAGACCAGCATAGCCGGACAGTGGTGGCACACACCTATAATCCCAGCACTTGGGAGGCAGAGGCAGGTGGATTTCTGAGTTTGAGAAATTTCTGGTCTACAGAGTTCATTCCAGGACAGCCAGGGCTACACAGAGAAATCCTGTCTCAAAA
>NW_022196897.1:65096797-65122334 GCF_008632895.1 Mastomys coucha | reverse complement strand
AAAAAAAAAAAAAAAAAAAAAAAAAAAAGGAAGGAAGGAAGAAAGAAAAAGAAAGAGAAAAGAAAGAAAGAAAGAAAGAAAAGAAAAAGAAAAGAGAAAGAGACCAGCATCACTGAGGTGAAATCGTCTGTAAAGTATTTTCTGAGAGCACAAAGAAGCTGTGTTCCAGAGATAGTCAAGGTTGTCCTCCATGTTGCAGCTGTACTTAGTAATGTGTAAGAGTCACCCAGGTGGTACTGTTTTTGAAGACATGAAGGGGTCATGAAGAGCAGCTGAGGCTTGGCACTGTGAGAGGCCATGGAAGGCCATTGGTGAAGATGCAGACTCAGTTGCAGTTGATGTCCCAGTACTGAAGGGCTCATGCAAAGGAATTGAGGGTTGGCACCATGAAGAGAGCCTGTGAGAGGCTATTATTGGGGAAGCCCAGTTGCAACAGAAGACCCCAGCGCATTGGAGATGCTAATACCATGGGATGACCACCAAGAATAGCAGCAGCAATGGAGTGGATCAACCTGAGCTTAGAGTGCTACTGAGGGCAGAACTGGAGAAGTGAGGCCATCCCTTTGGAGGAGCTGAGAAGATCAGGTGTGGATCTCAGACATTTAAACAAGAAACTATAACATTGAGGTTGCAAGAAGACCCCAATATGTTGGAGATGCCAGAGCTGTGGGCTATCTGCTGAGGAAAGCTGCTAACAGGGAGTAGAACTAGCCCAAGACAAAGAAGTTTGTTGCAGTCAACAAAGATTAAAAAAAAGAGTTGGAGATCTGGAGACCGCTTTGACATTAGACATGGAAACCCAGAGTTTGGAGTTTTCCCAATTGGTTTCCTGTCTTGCCTTGGGGAATACAATTAAATGATTGGGAAAATCTCAGAAGAGACTTTGAATATTGGATGTTTAACATTGTTGAGACAGCTATAATCTATGGGGACTTTGGAAGTTGGACTAAATATATTCTGCATTATGCTATGTTTAGATGTGCCCCCCCAATAGACTCATATGTTTGCACAAGTCTGTGGGCGCCAAGAAGTGGAATTCGATGGTTTGTATATGCTTGGTCCAGGGAGTGGCACTATTAGGAGGTGTGGCCTTGCTGGAGTAGGTGTGTCACTGTGGGTGTGGGCTTAAGACCTTCACCCTAGCTGCCTGGAAGTCAGTCTTCCACTAGGATCCTTCAGATGAAAATGCAGAACTCTCAGCCCCTCCTGCATCATGCCTGTCTGGATGCTTCCTTGTTCCGGCCTTGATGATACTGAACTGAACCTCTGAATCTATAAACCAGTCCCAGTTAAATGTCTTTTATAAGACTTGCCTTGGTTACAGTAAAACCCTAAGACAGCCAGACACAGGAAAACCTCCTTCCAAGTTGTTGTTGGTCCAAAACAGCTCCCAAACAATATAGGCTAGGGTAGAACTGTCTGGAAGTTGCCTTCCAGACAAAGAAGGTAAGACACCATTACTTAAGACACCACATACTCTGGACACAGGATTCAGAGGAATCTATTTGTATCTGACCTGGAATTTTTTCTCACTGACAAGTAACTCTCTTAGTTTAGGAAGTTGCATGTAAAATGCTAATGGAGAAAAACAAGCAACAGTCCTATCCAGATATAATGTCAACAAAGTACAACAGTGTCCATTATGATGAGATACTCTAAAAGATGAAATAGAGGCACTTGTGCCCTGGGTGCAACCTTTGGTCACTAGTCTTTTAATTGGACTTAAAGCTTACTCAATAGAAGGAAATTCATGCCTGGTGCTGTAAATATAATGAAGTACTTGTAGCTGCTGAAGTCATGGAATCTAGAGGAGGACCTACCAGTGCCATGTTCTAAACCAGTATCATTTCTAAGTAACTAAATGCTTACCCTGGTATCTACAGAGAAATGTAGCTTTCAGTCATCATCAAAGAAGTTTCTTTTCACAATACATGGAGATCATTACAGAAGAAATATGTAGATATGTAGAGATCAAGGGAGCATGGCCATGGGATCCATAGTCAATTAATAAATTTACAACACAACACTTATACTTAATGTTCAAGAAACATCACAGAACAGGTGTCAGAAATATTGTAAGAGACAGAGGATGAGACTTTTGCTGTGAGATAATTTCTTCTACAGAGCAAAAGAAGGGACACAAAGTTGGAGGTTAGATTTAAGAGAAGTTGGGTAAAGGAATGGGGTGAATATGATCGAGACACATTCTATGAAATACTCCAAGAATTACTAAAATACTTTATTATTAAAAGAATATAAGTGAGGTAGTTCAGGAAGAGGACTCTGCCTTCCTTCATTTCACTGGTCTCCCACAGTCTTTCAATGTGGATCCAAAAGCATGACTCAATAGTACTCTATAAAAGATATATTATTCCCTCGCTTATTTTCTGTAGAGTATCATAGTTTTATCTAAAACATTCATAGATTCCTCATTTAAGCTGTCAAGTTGAGGAAAATTATAGATAGCAGTGATCCAGCTGGAATTTCCCCCAAAGAGGTTAGCATTTTGAAGGAAGATAATTGTGGTAGCTTGGTGCAGAGAGTGGCATGATTAGGAGGTGTGGCCTTGTAGGAATAGATGTGGCCTTGTTAGAGGAAAGGTGTCACTGTAGAGGTATGCTTTGAGACCTTCCTCCTAGCTGCCCATAAGCCAGTTTGTTTGCCTTTGGAACAAGATGTAGAACTCTCAGCAACTCCAGCACCATGCCTGCCTAGACGCTGCCATGCTTCCCACCATGGTGATAGTAGACTAAACCTCTGAACCTGTAAGACAGCTCCAATTAAATGTTGTCCTTTATAAGAGTTGCCTTGGTCATAGTGTCTGTTCACAGCATTGGAAACTCAAACTATGAAAATGATGCAAAAAGTAGAGTTGCTAGAACCCATCTATACAGCCTCCACATAGCAGTTCTAAATCTATTTCATCCACACACTCCCAGACATTTCTCCTGCCACTCAGCTCCTTCACCAGCTCAGTCTGAGGTAAGTTAGAATCTCATATCAGAAATACAACCAATGAAATAGTCTATATGTCCAGGCCAAATAGCAAAACACAAATATAAAAGTCAAGACAATGTACCCACCCAAAAGAAATTGCACCAGTCATATAGAAATATTCTTCAGTGACAATTACCTGTTTGAACATCAAGACACGTGTTTGAATGCCAAGACACAGGATTTAAATGAACAATTATAAAAGTAATAAAAGAATTCAAAAAGTTTAGTAGGATTCTATAGGAGTAGCTTTTCGTATGACTTTTTTGAAAAGTAATGTTATTTACTTTTCCTCATTTTCCATTTCTACCCTTCCTTCCTGACATTTAATCCTTCTTGATTCATATTACCTCCTTAGTCCTTTATAGCTGTGTATTATATCACCTCAAAAGGTATCTGTACACATATATTAAAAGAATTAAAATGAAAATTTGCAAGATAAAACATATACCTTGCACAATTTTTAAACCAAGGACCTATGACTACATAGGCCATAGAGTAGGAAAGCACCAACTCCTATTACTCTGACAAATGGACATATACTTATCCTAGTCCTAATAACTTAACATACCTATAGGGAAACACATCTCCCAACCCTCATTCTAGAAGCTTTTGGTCACAGTAGATAGTCTCAAACACAAAGACCAACACCTGGCCAAGATGCAGGGCAGAAAAGACTGCAGAATATTCAGCCCTAAAGGAAACATATATACCACAACCCCTCCTCCAAATCCTCAAGTATCATTGTGGACTAGAGTCCAGAAAGAATGTAAGAGTCACAGGTGGCAGATAACCACAAGGGAATGTATCTTCTAAGCATGGTGTGGCAGCTGCACATATGCACTCAAGCTGTGACAACATACACAAAATATACGCAAGCTCAAGCCAGGCCAAATTCCAGAATGGAATGGGAGTTGAGTAGAAACCCCAGCCCCAGCCAAGAAGCTATTAGCAATGTTTAAGAGGCTCAATTTTCTCTACTCCAAATATAGACTCAGATCAATTGACCATGCACCAGTGAAAGGTCATATCTAAAAATATTTTGGCAGCATAAATTGGTATTAATGAAGGAAAAAAATGTAGTGGTAACCAATTAACTCTACTCAAACCAATCTAACAGTGGTAACTTGAGTTCCTCACTACTCACCCCAATGAAAGACACACACACACACACACACACACACACACACACACACACACACACCAAACCTTATATTTTAATATGTCTTAAACAGCTCAATGGCTGGGCCACTTCTTAACCTCTATGCAGCTAACACACTCTCCCCTCCAATAGTCCTGACTCATTATTTTCTAAAACCTATATTCCATCTTGGCTGCCCTGGACCCAGACCTGTTACCCTCCAAGATCCCCGACGCTTACATGTTGGCTACATTCTCTCTTTTGCACCTCTCAGGCCTGGTCTTTACTCCTTTCCAGGCATGATAGCTTTCTCCTTCCTCCTCTCTTCATTCCTTGCCCAGTAATCCTAAAATTCCTACCTCTGTCTCTCTGCCCAACCCTGGGCAACTTTATTTGCCAATCAAAACCAACTGGGGGCAGCATCTTATGTAAAGATGTACAGATTCCCATGTAATTGGGGACCCAATTAACATAATACAAATGTTAGATCAAACCTATAACAATAAAAGGACACAAAGTTGTGTGGGAAGATGGGGGAGCTTGACATAAAAATATTTGGTGTAGGAAGGATGAATCTGATCAAAATTCATTGTACAAAGTTCTCAAATGTACTAATAAAATATGTTTGGAAAAAAGAGTCCACACCTTTTAATAATCACTTTAAATATGAATGGTCTCCCCAATCAAAAGACACAGGTTAGTTTGATAGATTGGAAATGAAATTTATATTTTTTTGTTTATGTAAAACTCATCTTATCTTCAAGGATAAAGTTCTCCTTTGAGGAAAAATTTGGAGAAAAGATTGCCTCAAGTAAATAAGACCAGAAAACAATATGTATTACTATCCTAATATCTGACAAAAATAGACTATAATTTAAAATTAATCAGAAGAGGTAAAAAAAGGACACTTCACTCTGATCAATGGAACATTTAACTAAATAGACATTATTATGATAGATATTTATGCATTAAACTTTGGTTCAACCAATTTCATATAAAGCCTATTGCTGGACTCTGGGACTCAAAATTACTCTAACTCAGTAAGTATTCAATACCTCATGCTCTCCAATAAATATATCATCTGGATGTAAAAATAAATAGAAAAAAATCAAAATTATATGCCATCACAGGTCAAATGGACCATGTATATACCTATAGAATATTCTACCCAAACACCAAAAAATGAATACTCCACTCAAGAGCCCATGGATGTTTCTAAAATAGATCAAATACTAAGACAGGAAAGAAGTTGTAATGAATTCAGAAAAATACAGATAATTCTGTGCAAGCTATCTGACCATATGCTATAAAGCTTAAAATTTAATAGAAAAAGAATCTCCAGTAATCACACCAACTAGAGATTAAGTAATACATTTCTGAATGAATGGCTAGAAGAAGAAATCAAGAAATGAATAAATAAAGACTCCAAATGAATGAAAATGAAAGCACAATACAACAGAGCTTAGATACAACCTGACAGTTCTGAGAGGGAAATTCAGAGCTACTAACACCCACATTTTAAAATTTAAGGAGTGGCAATATATGATTTATTGATAGGACATAAAAATTTGAAAAGAACCAATGAAAAACAAAACAAAATCTAAAAGATAATAATAGAAATCAGAACATAATTTAATGGTACAAAAATAAAGTAAATTATACAAAGACTGAAGGCATTTAAAAACTGGTTATTCAAAAATTTCAACAAACAAAAGATTGATAAACCCTTGGCCCAACTAAGTAAAAGAAAGAAAAAACAGGAAGGGAGAAAAGGAGGAAGAAAGGATGGGTGGATAAAAGGATGGGTGGAAGGAAGGCAGCCAAATTAACAGAATGAGAAATTCATGGGGACACATAACAATAGACAGGAAAGAAATTCAGAATATTCTAAGGGGATGTTTTTAAATCTATAGTCTATTAAGTTAGAAAATATTAAAGAAATTTTTGAATTTCTAGATTCATCCAAACTACCAAAGTTAAACTACAAAGAGATCATCAATTTAAATAGACCTCTAAAAAGTAAGGAAGTGAAAATAGTAATAAAAAGCCTTCTGACTAAGAAAAGCCTAGGTCCAGATGGACTCACAGCAGAACTCTTCTTTCAAAGAAGATATACAACCAACACATCTTAATTGTTAAAAAAAAAAAAAAACAGGAAAAGAAGGAATGCTTCCAAATTTATTCTATGAAGCCCATGTTTCTCTGTTACCTAGGCCACATAAAGACACAAGGGAAAAGAAAACTACAGACCAATATCACTGGTGAATAACAATTCAAACATCTTCAATAAATATTTCAAAACTGAATGCACACATAACCTTTGAGGTGCAGGGACAGTTCAAAACACCTAAGTCAAAAAATGCAGAAAATCATATATAAGTAGACTTAAAGACAAAGGTCACATAATCATCTCAATAGATATAGAATTGACCTTTGACAAAAAGAAAAGATACTTGGTGATAATAGATCTAGACAGGGCAGCACTGGAGGAGACATGCCTCCATGACTAAACATGATAAATCCACAGCCAATATCACCCTAAATGAAGGATGACTTTAAGCAATTTGATGAAAATTAAAAATGAGACAGTTTCCCACTAACTCCACTATTTTAATACAAGGCTTTAAGCACTAGCTAAAGCAAGAAATCAGGAGAGGGAAATAAAGTGGATATAAATAGAACAAGAGAAAATCAAATTATCCTCACTTCCAAGAGGTATTTATGTATAAGAAATCCCAAAACTTTTATCAAAAATGTTTAGAAATGATTAACAGCTTGCAATCCCACCAACAATGGAGGAGTGTTCCTCTTTCTCCACATCCTCACCAGCATCTGCTATCATCTGAGTTTTTGATCTTAGCCATTCTGACTGGTGTGACGTGGAATCTCAGGGTCATTTTGATTTGCATTTCCCTGATGACTAAGGATATTGAACATTTCTTTAGGCGTTTTTCTGCTATTCAATATTCCTCAGTTGAGAATTCTTTGTTTAGCTCTATACCCCATTTTTAATAGGGTTATTTGTTTCTCTGGAGTCTAACTTCTTGAGTTTTTTGTATATATCTGGATATTAGCCCTCTATCAGATGTAGGATTAGTAAAGATCTTTTCTTGATCTGTTGGTTCTTGTTTTGTCCTATTGACAGTGTCCTTTGCCTTACAGAAGCTTTTCAATTTTATGGGGTCCCATTTGTCAATTATTGATCTTGAAATCAGTCTGGCTGTTCCTCAGAAAATTGGACATTGTATTACCTGAGGACCCAGCTATACCACTCCTGGACGTATACCCAAAAGATGCTCCAACATGTAATAAGGATACATGCTCCACTATGTTCATAGCAGCCTTATTTATAATAGCCAGAAGCTGGAAAGATCCCAGATGTCCCTCAACAGAGGAATAGATATAGAAAAATATGGTACATTTACACAATGGAGTACTACTCAACTATTAAAAACAATGACTTCATGAAATTAGCAGACAAATAGATGGAAGTAGAAAATATCATTCTGAGTGAGGTAACCCAGTCACAAAAGAACACACATAGTATGAACTCACTAATAAGTGGATATTAGGCTAAAAACTCGAAATACCCATGATACAACTCAAAGACCATATAAAGCTCAAGAAGAAGGAAGACCAAAATGTGATTGCTTCAATACTTAGAAGGGGGAACAAATTACTCACAAGAGGTAGAGGGTGGGAGTGACTAAGGAGAAAGAGAGTAGGGGGAGGGGAAAAAGGGAGTAGGGTCAAGTATGAGAGGAGATGGAGATGATACACAGAGGGTCAGGAAATTGAGCAGAGGTATGTATCAGTGGGGAGTGGGGAACTGGAGGTAGCCACCAGAAAGTCCCAGATGCCAGAGGCTCCTAGGACTCAAAGAGGATGAGATTAGCTGAAATGCCAAACAAAGGGGAGGGAGAATCTGTAAAGACCATATCCAGAGATTAGGCAAGGGCCCCATTAGGGAATGGGGCCACTCACTCATCTCCAAATTTTTAACCCAGAATGGCTCCTGTCTAAAAGAATACAGGGACAAAGAGTGGAGCAGGGACTAAAGGAAAGGCCACCCAGAGACTGCCCCACCTGGGAATTCATTCCATATGCAGCCACCAAACCCAGACACTATTGTGGATGCTAAGAAGTGCTTGCTGACAGGAGCCTGATATAGCTGTCCCCTGATAGGTTTTCCCAGAGCCTGATAAATACAGATGGACTGAGCACAGGAACGCCAATGGAGGAGTTAGGGAATTGACTGAAAGAGCTGAAGGGGTTTGTAACCCCATAGGAAGAACAACAATATCAACCAACCAGACCCCCACCCCCCAGAGCTCCCAGGGACTAAACTACCAACCAAAGAATACATATGGAGGGACCCCTGGCTCCAGTCACATATGTAGCAGAGGATGGCCTTCAGTGGGAGGAGAGGCCCTTGGTTCTGTGAAGGCTCAATGTCCCAGTGCAGGGGAATGCCAGGGTGGTGAGGTGGGAATGGGTGTGTGGGGGAACACCCTCATAGAAGCAGGGGGAAGGGGGATGGCATGGGGGGGTTGGAGGGGAAACTTGGAAAGGGGATAACATTTGAAAGGTAAATAAATAAAATACTCAATTTAAAAAAAGGAAAAAAAAGAAATGATTAACAGCTTGAGCAAAGCATCAGGACACAAAATCCACTCTCTGTCTACTAACAACACACTGAGAGAGAGATTGTGAGATATTTTCAAAATATCAAAAAATAAACCTAATCAAGAGGGGAAATGAAAATGAAAACTTTAGATCTCTGAATAGCTTGAACAGCACTTTAGAAGATATATAGACCTCCCAAGCTCATGGATTCTTAGATCCCATCATATTCCTCACAGGAACAGAATGAAAATCCTAAAATTTATATTAAAGCACAAAGACCCCTAATAACCAAAGTGACCCTAAATAAGAACAGTGAAGGGGAATTGCCACAGGGGGATTTCCAGCTACAGTGCAGTCCTGTGGTAATAAAAACAGTACAAAACAGACATGGAGACCAATGGAGCAAGATAGATCACCCAGACATGAATTTACATAAGTATAGCTATGTCATGAGCACCTTCAACAAATGATGCTGGAAAACTGAATGAATGACTACATGTAGACACATTAAAATACACATACACAAAAAAGTCAACACCAAATGGAACATAGACCTCAATGTGAAATCTAAAATGCTGAGATTTTACTAGAAGAAGAAATAAGCATTACCCTACAAGATATAGATTCAAGAAATGGGTTCCTGCATAGGATTCTCTTTGCTCAGGAATGAGGCCAATAATTGGCAAATGGCACTTCATAATGTTAACAGGCTACTATACATCAAAGGAGACAATCAAGAGGAGAGGAAGCTCACAGACATGAACAGTATCTTTTCTAGCTATATATCTGATAGATGGTTATACAAATATAATATACAAAGAACTCAAAAGAAAAATTAAGAAAACTAAGGGCTGAACAATAGGCAATTGACAGGAACAGTGAGTTCCCAAAAGAAGAGGTTAAAATGGCTAAGAAATGTCTTTTAAGATGTTCAACATCCTTAGCAATTAGGGAAATGCAAACTAAAACTACTTTGAGATTCCATCTTACACCAATCATTAGAATGTTTAAATTAAAAAAAAAATAACAACAAATGCTGGTAAGAATGTAAGGGGAAAAAGACCCTCATTGAGTGATGCAATATAAACTATGTAGAGAATCCTCAAAAAGCTAGAAGTACTACTGAGGCCAAGCTTTTCCTTGGAGTATGCACAAAAGGCACTCTACTGCACAGATGCCTGCTGGGCCATGTTGATTAACATTCTATTCACCATAACAAGGAGATGGAAACAGCCAACAGACCCTTCAACTGATGGATGGACAGATGGATGGATGGATGGATGGATGGATGGATGGATAGATAGATGGATAATGATAATGTGGAATATATACACAATGAATTTTTATTCAGCTGTCAAGAAAAAATGAAATAATGAAATCTGAAGATAAGTGAGTAGAAGTGAAAATGTTATGCTTAGTGAAGTAGTAAACCCTTCATTTGTGGATCCTAGCTCTGAATCCGTAAATGTGAGTATATAACCTGAAGGAAACACATAAGCAAGGAAAGTAGAAGGAAACTGCTAGTGTAGGGGTGGGAGAAAGAGCTATGGAGAGGACAAAAGGACACAAATGCTAATGGGGGAGAAATAAAGAAAGGGGAGAGTTTAACTATTGAAAAAGGAAGCAGATGATACAGAAGGAGGAGAGATGATAGATAACACTGAGAGTGTTTGAAAAGGTGATAAGGAAATACTACTTTGTAACCTACCTAAAAATATATATGTATACATACATATATAAATAAATGTATATTTATTAATATATACATATATTTATATATACATATGTAAATATGTGTATGTGTCTGTATATATATATATGTATGTATATATATGTATATATATATAGTGGTGTGTGTGTACATTGAATTGGCTTAAATGGAATTATGTCACACAGGGTGATAATGCTCCCCCTAAAAGCCATAGACTGTCTAATAAAAAACCCCACTGCCAGGCATGAGAAATTTTTATTCAAGTTGTTGATCAGAGGTATCCAAGAGACTCCCAGAATAATAAAGGCTTTCATCATTGCTTATGATCACTACCCAGAACTTGGAAGTAGGACCTATTGCTAAAGACACCCTACACTTTAGACACAAAACTCAAAGGAACAGAGTTTTTAGTTCTCATAACATCAGAAGCTGCTATGCTGTTGCCATAGTACAAATCACAAAGATGATTGGCCCATTAAGCTATATCCAATAATGCAATCATAGCACTTATACCTTTGAGTTAACCAACAGTTGCCTAGTGCAAAGGAATTCATGCCAGGTACTGTAAACCTATAGCAGAATAGCCATGGCAGCAAGCAGCATGCATGGGAACAGGAGCAGGAAACAGAGAAATCACATCTTCAACCATAAACCTGGAGCAGAGAGACTGAACTAGAAGTGAGGTGAGACTATAAAACTCTCAAAGCGAGCTCCCAGATGACAGATATACTTCCTCTAACAAAGCTATATTTCCCTATAGGTTTCCTAAGGAACAGCATCATAAACTGGGAACCAAGGATTTAAGTACCTAAGCCTGTAGAGGACAATTTTCAGTTAAACCACCAAAGGTGTTCACCCCAAATGATACATCTCCAAAACAAACAAACAAAAAACTCTATACTTAATGCTCTGGAAATACTGAGTAAGGAGGTGCTGGAAAAATTGTGAAAGCCAGAGGACCAAGACACCTGCTGTGAAATAGCATATTCTAGATATGACACAGAAGCTGTACCTATGAAATTTCAACAATATGATTGCCTAAACAACACCTGCAGTTGTAGATGGGAGAAATTTCACTAGGTTTCAGTCTTAGATTAAAATACAGACAATAAATATCTGCTAAGATAGGAAAAATAGGTTTGCTTGACAGATGAGCTCCCTAACAAACAACACTAAATGGGCTCAGTAGGGGTGCGTGTGTGTGTGTGTGTGTGTGTGTAAAATATGGGTATATAGAGAGCTATGGATTACATGTAAGCAACAATAGTAAAAAGAAAGATGTCAGTAGTTTAAGAGGGAGCATGGGAGATGGGAAAAGTTGGAGGGTGAAAGGATAGATGAAAATGATGTAAATAAAGTACTTGTGTTTAAGGAATTTTCATCCAACACCCAGGCTGCTCTGGCAAGGTATCACATCCAAAGATATGATCTGGTCAGAATGCAAGCATGCCCTGGATTGCAGTATGATCAAACTGGAATACAGACATACTCTTAGTACACACCTTTAATCTCTAGCAAGGAAGGTGAGGTTAGTATGTAGGAGGAAGAAGTCAGGTTTGAAAGTGATGTCTAATTGCAGGGCAGAAAAGTGATGAAACAGAAAGATTTGACAGAATGAATCAAAGATAGGGTATTCCCAACTCACACACACACACACACAAAAAAAATAGCACAGGAAAGAGAGAAAAAGAAAGGGTGGTAAGTGGTGTGTGTGTGTGTGTGTGTGTGTGTGTGTGCACGCGCATGCGTGCACGCGTGCACACCTATGTGTGTTCCTATGTATGTGTGCATGTACACATTCCTATGTATGTGGCATGTACATGTGTGCATATGAGTGTGTGTATATAGGGGGAGGCAGGGCAGTTTTACTAGGACAGAGTTTACAGAGACAGATTGTCGACAGAACAAGCAAGACACAGGTGAAAACACAATGAGCCAGAGAATGAGAAGGAGCCAGAAGATTAGAACATATTGCCAAAGTTACTATGAAGCCAGAAACAGCAATTCAGTCAGAAGCCAAAAGAAGCCAACTGAATCAGTCAGCTTGGAAGATTAAATTGTATGGAGGCTAGAAGCTTCCAGGCCTAGGCCTAGAGGTAGTTAGAACAGAGAAAGAAAGGCTCTGAGTTCAGCCCAGACAATGTATTCCCACATCTTGGGTGCAGCTCTCATCTCATCATTTCATCTGAGGAAATAAAAAAGACATTTACACTTGCATCTGAAAGTCTCAAGAAACATGAAAACTTTACATTTAAGAACAGATCAAATTAATTTTTAAGCAAAGATATTGCCTAAATAAATAGTAGGATGAACAGTTGGTGGAATATTACACAATCCCAAAATAATGTTACCAGAGTAAATAAAAGGTGTTCATGATAAAACATATATTGAGACAAGGACAAGTTATTAAAAAATATATAGGAAATTATTTTTGTAATGTGTATATATAGAAAAATATTGTTAAACTCATATTTGCTTACTACATTGAAGAAGAGGTAGAGAGGAGGAGGAAAAGGATGCAAGAGGGGATAGTATCCCTGGCATCAGGAAAGTCTCCTTGTGTTTGAGCAGGTGTTGCATCCATCTAGGATATTAACATGTGATGGTCTCATGCACTTGGACTAGTGATTTACAGAGTTGCATCCTGATTTAATGGAGTACAAGAAAGGAATGTTGTTACACCAACTAAAACGAATCATAAAATGGTAATGAATGTTATGAAATGTCATGAATATTTCATTTGAAGACAGGCTATCAGATTTATCTTAAGGATAAAGAGCATATAGACAATAAATCAAGACCCAAGATGTAGGGTAGAAGCTCATAGCTGGCCACAACCATTTACATCTTGGCCACGGCTTTTTCCAAGTGTTTGCAATTTCAATCAAGTCGCAATCCAGTTAAGACAAAGGGGGAAAACTGAACTTAAAACACATTTCAGGAGAATCAACAAAAGATTTCTAAGGTAGATTTGAAAGATTTTTTTTGGAGCTAAATTGACTTTGTTGAAAATTTTCATTGACCTTATTAAATACTCAAAACTATAAACAATATTAATCTCAAGGTTGTTATGGATCCTAAAATTGGATAATGAACATAGGCTCATAGCTATGAATCTCACATATAACCATCACTCATATTAGATTTTTATACACTGGCCATTCCCAAAGTCAAAGCAATTTCTGTTTTGGAAATTGTGTAGTTGGCTTGAAGTTAGCTGCTTATTCTGTCAGGTATATTTGTTTGTTTTCTGCAACAGAACCATAGAAAGGTTGCTCCTACAATCTACACTGATGATATCAAAACAAAATTTATTTCTATGATGATGGAATTTGTCTCATAGTTTTGAGAATGGCTGAAAGCAAGCTCCTTAATTCTTCGAGATTAATATTTTCTTCTTCCTTATCACTATCAAGGTTTAAAAATGTTACTTAAATATAGAGGTGAAATATCTTTATACATATTTTTATTTATTTTTCTATCAATAAGAATTGAAAGTAGGGGGGCTTATTCAGTTATTTGATCAATCACATAAAAACATTTCAATTTCTTCCTCTTGCCCAATATCTATCTATCTATCTATCTATCTATCTATCTATCTATCTATCTATCTATATACAGTGGATGAGAATTCCTTGTCTCTACCCTTTAGAACAGTTTGCTACAGGAAGGGGTATTTAATGTAGGCTAGGTAAGGGAATACACATCAGAGTTTAGAGGTCAGCAATAGCAACTAAGAGAAAAATGTGTCAAAGGTGAAATATACCTAAACATTGAGTAAAGTCATAGCATAGTAAGGTGCAGACAAAGAAAGGGAAAATACATGATCTATCTGAAAAGCTGAGAAAAGCTTATAATGGCTGAAACATGTTGGCTATATGGGGAGTTTTTGAAGTTACTATAAAAATAATGGATTTGTTTAGATTGCTTTTGGTAGGATCACTGTTTTTTTTTAATACATTAATCCTACCTATCCATGAGCACAGATGTTTTTATTCTCTGATGTCTTCTTCAATTTCTTTCTTCAACATATTAAAGTTTTTAATCATACAAGTCTCACTTGCTCGATTAGGGTTACTCCAGGAATATTTTATAGTATTTGAGGCTATTGCAAAAGGTGTTGTTCCCCTGATTTCTTTCTCAGTCCATTTGTCATGTGTATATAGGATGGCTACTGATCTTTGTGATTTAATTCTTTATTCAGCTATTTTGCTGAGTGTGTTAATCAGCTCTAAGAGTCTGCCAGTGGAATTTTTAGGTTCACTTTATGTATTCTATCATACCATCTGCAAATAAAAATGCTTTGATCCTCTGGATGTCCTTCAGTTGTCCTATTGCTGTAGCTAAGACTTCACGTACTAGTACTACATTGACTAGATATGGAGAGAGTGGACAAGTTAAATATTTGCATAACAAAAGCTTTTTATATGTGGGTGCTGGAGATGAAAGACAGATCTTCATGCTTGCACAAGCTGAGCTCTCTTCTCGACCTCCCTACATTCTTCTTGACCTCCCCACACCCACCACTTCATATTTTTATGTGTATTAGTAATGTGTTAATTTAATCCTTCTTTAAATATATATTTATATTATATATGTCCATATGTGTATATATATGTATATGTATGCATATATATGGACTATAATTACCCCTGTTTTTTAGGTGAGGAAATAAGGCACAAGGGAACAATGTCCCTGTAGATTCAGTGAATGGTAGAGCCTGGAGTAGCTATGAGAACATCGTTCTTGGCTATGAATTCTATATAACAAACAGTTCACACAATTATCAGAGTAACTGTAAATGGGAATATTTTTAAAAATGGAAAAAAAATCCCATTTATTTTTTTACTATTGTTTTATATCTGTTTCATAGGAAGCTCATGTTCAGAGGTAGAAGAAAATCCTAGTTTGATTTTTCTACAAGACTGGCATACTTTTAAAGATTCTACACTTAGAGCAGTATATATTAGGCATTGGCTACTGATGAATGAATAATACATTCTTGTTGTAGTCTCACAATAAGTTACAATGTTGCTATCTAGTATAAGTGACTTTTTAAAAACTCCTCCAGTGTGCTCCAGAGGAAAATGCTGGACTTCTTTTAGGACAGTGTACACAGAATGATTCCTAGCCTTTCTAGTACAATGGGTCATCTGTTCCATTTTCTTACCTGTTCCAGCCTAAAGAGCAAAGGGAGCATCAGATGACAGAATGAGTTCCAGCAGAACTGGATTTACAGTGAGAGAATCTATTTCTCTGTTTCATTCATTATGAAGTGAATACAGAGAATGATCTTTCCACTATTACAAATGCAGCAAGCCCCGCCATGAAATTGACAGTGTGATCTATCCCACTTCACTTTGCTTTATAAGCAAAATGTATCATTCTTGTGAGCTTGCTTCTACATAAATAATTGTGAGAAATATATCTCTTGCCATTGCTTTTATTGATAAGACACAGCATATCATCTTAACTCATCCTTTCTCTTCTCTATTTTATCATCTACCAAGTGATTGAGACTGATCAGTCTGCACTCCTGTGTCAGGGAGCAAGTGTTTGCTTGCTCATCGGTTATTCTTCATGATGCGAAGCTCCACTGTACTTTATTTTTTCTAGAAATCATAATCAGACTCAGATTCCAAAATAATAATAATAATAATAATAATAATAATAATAATAATAATAACAATAACGCTGGTGTTCCTTTAGAAACCCTTCAGGGCTTCTGCTATGCTTATTTCTCTTTTCATTTTTGCTTGTAACAGGGTATGGAATTTGGTGGTGTTATTTAGACATTTTTCTGAAGGGTTGGGGGTGATCACTACTTACAGAAGGTTAGAATCTCCAGTCCATATCTTAAACTTTATTGTTACTCTTTTCCTCAGAGAAGATCCTCTTCGTCCAGTCTTTTTTACTCTCAGAGCACAAAAAAGCACACTTGCTTTGTCCTGCTCAGATATTTTTGTGAAATTTTCCATTTCTAATTGCAGGAGATAATTTTTTAAATTATATTCTGAAGTAGGCATCTGTTTAATTATTTTGTTTGTGTTTCTTGACGGGATTTGTTGAAAATTAATTTATTCACTTATTTTAAATTACTTGAGAAGATAAACGAATGCAAAGTAGAAGCTGGCTTTGGTCAGAACACAAGTGAAAGAAATGTATGCAGTCTGGAATGTTTGTAGATGTTACTTATTTTTGGCAATTAGTCACAGCTTATGCTAGAAGTCAAACCAAATACTTCTGAGTTGAAGAGTTATATGTGTTCTAACCGATAAACATGTAAACATACACAGGTTGAGTTTACCAATTCAAAATGCTTGGGATGAGAAGTGTTTTGGATCATAGAATTATCTGTTTTCTATTTGGAAATGTTGAGCATTTACTAATACACACTTAGATGTGTTGGGGATGGGACTGAAGTCTAAAAATAACTTATTTGTCTACCTTAGATATGTAGTCTGAAGGTAATTTAATATAATATCTTCAGTTCATCTCCACTACTAGTTCACTTGGTTGGTTTAATATTTTAGCACAGTGTCATATTATGTTACCCAGGCTGGCCTCAAACTGGCAATCATCTTGCCTCAGCCTCCAGTGTGGGCCAGAATCACACTAGATAACTAACTATACTTGTATATTCTATATAACCTTTTACATAAGGTTAGACATGGAATTTTCCATTTGAGCATAACGTTGACATACCAAAAGTTTCAGATTTGGGGGTATGTCAAATATTGGATTTGAGAATTAGGAATACTCATCTCATATACTCAGAAAAAATATGCACAGGTCTATATACCATATTAAAATAATCTTAAAGTCAGGATCACTGAAAAAGCTCAGTCAATAAGGGTTCTGGTTATCAAGTTCAATGACCCAAATTATATCCCTCCACTTATACACTGTGACACAAATGACCCCCCCCACACACACACACTCACATACACAAACACAAACAAATGCCATTTTAAAAACTATGACCATTGAATTCAATTGAAGCAATATGATACCTAAAGCATCATTATTGATGCACTGAATGAATTATGATTCAAGGCTGCTTAACATGCCTAGCCACACCTGTCTTATAGCAAGGTGAACTCAGGATGCTCAAACTTTAACACAGCACTCGGTTTGAAAGAAAGGGCAAGTTAGCAGCACCCCAAAAGCTTGGTCTGGAATTAGCACGAATTGAATTGTGAGCTCTCTCACAAAGGAAGTCAGGTGACCAGCTGCTATTCAAAACAAAGGGAAATTAACTTTGCCTTGTGAATGTAGAGGAAGGCATTTGATAGCCGTCTCTAGAGAGTATCCAGTCTATCTACCTAACTTTAGATTTCAGAAGTCTGTTCCTATATCAAAACAAGATGCTTTAGGCTCGCTACCATACTAGACAACAGCTATCAGTTTTCAAAATCATTATCCAGCTTATATGCATGTGGTCAGCATTTTAAAAATGGGTGAATTAATCTATTTGATGCTATCACTAATATTTATTAACCTTTTCACTGGAGCCTGGGATGTCGGCCTAGTTATATTTCCTTTTGTTGTTCTTCTGATTTTCACTCTTTTCTTCATTTCTTTACATTTTTTCATCAGATACTATATGAAACCAATGGAAGAAAACAGAAGGCAACATTATAGTGTAGTGTACTGGTTCTGTGTGTCAGCTTGGCACAGGCTGGGGTTATCACAGAGAAAGGAGACTTCCTTGAGGAAATGCATCCATGAGATCCAGCTGCAAGACATTTTCTCAATTAGTGATCAAGGAGGAGGGCCCCTTGTGGGTGGTACCATCCCTAGACTGTTAGTCTTGGGTTCTATAAGAAAGCAAGCTGAGCAAGCCAGGGGAAGCAAGCCAGTAAGCAGCATTCCTCCATTGTTTCTGCATCAATTCCTGCCTCCAAGTTCCTAACCTGTGTGAGTTCCTGTCCTGACTTCCTTTGGTGATGAACAGCAATATGGAAGTGTAAGCAGAATAAGCCCTTTCCTCCCCAACTTGCTTCTTGGTCATGATGTTTTGTGCAGGGATAGAAACCCTTACTATGAAAATTATATATATATATATATATATATATATATATGTGTGTGTGTGTGTGTGTGTGTGTGTGTGTGTGTGTGTGTGTGGTGTGTGTGTGTGTGTGTGTATGTATACATACACACACATATATATTATATATACATAATATAGTGTGTGTGTTTGTGTGTGTATGTGTGTGTGTGTAATTGCCCTGCACCACGTTATCAGATGGGACCATACAAAACCAGGAAGCCAGGATAAAAATTGCCAGGCAGTTATCATTGTTGGTGTCTATCACACAAAAGTCCCCTTTTTTCATTACCTTTACTGGAGCCTCCCACACCATCGAGTAACTGAGAGCTTAGCAAGTGTTTAATAAATTCTAGTCACCAAATACTGTTCAAATGCATCAAAGACAGTCATCTCAATTGTTCTGTTTGAAATATTTGTCAAGATCCCAATGTGTGCTAGGCATTGAGAAGATAAAGGTAAATTATCTACTTTTCAAGGTTTCAGAAAGCTGAAAATGCATAAAATATTTCCTGAGATGTCTGGTTTTGTTTTTTTAGAAATTCTTAATGTCATAACATAAAACTAAATGACCTCTCATCCTAACTTCTATTCATAACGCATTCAGTGCCATCAAATAATATTAACAAGACTCTTCTGTGAGACGTAAGATATTTAACAATAAAGGATTCTCACACAAAGGAATGACTTCAGCAATAATTCTTTATCTGCAGATCACAGATTGAAGAGACATAATCGTTGCAAAGAAGAGTCTTCTGAAGTGAGCACAAAATAAGATCAGTCCCCACACGGCAGAAGTGACATATGGGAGGTTGGGTTTACTGATGCAATTTGTGCATATTTTGATCACCTACTATGCACTAGCTAGGAGCTGGGTGTACAATGAAAAGCAGAAAACAGATGTAATTTCTGCTTCCTCAGAGCCCCTGGCTGGTGGCTGAACAGTCAGGCAGGCTACTAGAATCAAGAGTAGTCTATCAAGAGAGCAGAGTATGAAGACCCAGGAGAGTGCACACCCTGATCGAGGAGAGGAGGTCAGGATCTGCCTCCACAGAGGAAGCTGAGGTCCGTGGACCCCCTTCTAGTTCCAACATATTAAGCAAATAAAAGCTTCAAACTGCTTATAACTAAGAAATTTCAGTGTTCTTCCTTCTGAGCTTGGGTTCATTTACTTGACATAACCTTCTCTAGTTCCACTCCATCTTCCTGTAAATTTTGTAACTTTACTTGTCTTTACACCTGAGTAAAATCCCTTGTGTACATGTACCACATGTTCATTGTCCATCTATCTGTTGAGGAAATCTAAACTGATTCCACGTGCTGCATATTATAAATAAATACAACAGCAGTGACAATGGGTGTAAAGATGTTTCTGTGGTAGGATACAGACTCCTTAGGGCATATGCTCAGGACTTAAGGAAGGAGAAGGGTAGGGGATGTAATAGATCCCTTGTGATGTGAATGTCAAAGGAGAAATACTGGGACTGGAAGGACACACCGTAGTACCAGAGAAATGAGGGCTAAAAGCTGGGGCAAGGAGAGAGAATCAATCCAAACTAAGTGTTAAGAAAATACCAAAAGGAAACTCTGTTAATTTTTGTCATTGTTAATAGAATATGTCATATTTATTCGTTGTCAATTTCATACTTATAAGCAAAGGATCTCAATCATATCCACTCCCACTTCCCCTCACATTCCCTCCAGATACCGTCAACATCATCCTCTCCTCTCTTTATGTTACTTGTTTTACTTTGTATCCCACTAAATCCAACTAGTTCTGCATGTTGGAAAGTGGACTGCTTGTGTTGATTTGACTTTGTACAGTCTTACGCAAGTAACCATAGCTGCTGAGGGTTCCTGAGTATGAAGGCTATGTCATGTCCAGAAAATAGCATCTCATAACACTCCTCCGATTCTCTGCTCTTCCCCAGTGTTCCCTGAGCCTTGAAGAATGGAAGAGAGTTCCAGCTGAGTACTCAGGTGTCACTTATCCTCAGCACTCCAAGCAGGTATGAGTCTTTTAACTGCTGACCAATTAAGAGAGAGGCTTCTCAGGACAATACTGAGGGAAGAACTAACTTATGTGTATAAACATAAATATTTAGAAGGCAGTTTGATAACATGTCCATTTATCAAACCAACAGTAGTAGGTTCTTCCAAGGGCTTCTGACTTCCCAGCCCTGGTTGGTTGGTTGGTTGGTTGGTTGGTTGGTTGGTTGGTTGGTTGGTTGGTTGACCAAATGTATGATGCCAGGCTTGATTTTTTTTAAACCTCAGAAGAGGCCTTAAATCTGATACAAGCACAGTTGCCTAGCCCCATAATCCTTGTTCTGCTATTGTACCAGTGGACACAATCTTGCATCTTGACTAGCAATTCAGGATTGTAGCATGCAGGGTTCACTGCTAGGTAATAGCACTGATGGCTTTTCTCCCCCAGCAGCCTTTATTACATTATCAAGCACTATAAAAGCTATCCAAAAGAGAGAAAGTTTTCAGGTCAATTCAAACTTGAGAAAAATCTGTTGCTTTTTAAGGATAATTTTAAAAAATGCTAAAATAGAACAAGAGAAGTAAAAACGAGTGAAGTGAAAGTTTGGAGTGGGAGAGATTAGCCAAAGAATAGTATGTACATGGAGCCAATGTTAGCAAACTATTCCCTCCTGCGAACCAAATGCCTAACTCAACAGTCACCCTCCTGCAAGAATAAACTTTGAGGTAAGAGTCCAGATTTAGTAGAGATACTTTTGACTATTGAGATGTGAGGAAGGCCTTGGGATAAATTCACTAATACTCCTTTTGCAAGACTTCCATGTATAGAGAATACTATGTGTGTCTTCAGCCTTTGACATGAGTGGATTATGCTCTTAAGCATACCATACATATTTTAATAGGAAAGAAAATATGTCAATATGATAGACAGGTGATTTTCCCCAAATTTGCTACTTTCACATTTTTACTTTTTGCCTTTTCAGAATGTTACACAATACTGTGTACAGATATATGTAACAAAGGAAGAAACATCTTCTAAATGCAATAACACCTGGATATAAGTCTAAGTCTTTTTATAGTTCCTCTATTTCTAAGGGATGCTTTTTATCAAGTATGTTTTTAACAATAAATATTTTAGTTTTGTAATATGTCACCTGACTTCAGAAACTAAATATTTCATGAAAACAAATCATTTTTTGAAAAAAAAAGAGTGGTGTACAATGAACCCTTGGTGTGCAGAGAGTGCTGGTTTCATGTTTCCCAAGGGTGCGGGTCGGTAGATGCTCAAGTCTCTTATATAACGTGCTATGGCATTGTCATAGAACCTCAGTATGCTGTTATGAGTTCTGAGCCATCTCTGTGTAACTTATACCAAATACAGTATAATTGATTAGTTGGCTTACTGTATTGTTTAGGGAATTATGCCAAAAAAAAACATTGTCTATATATATTCAGTATAGATGTAATTTTTGTCTGAATATTTTTGACCTATAGTTTGCTGGTCTGTAGATGAAGACTACAAGTACAGAAATGGAGGGAAAAGTGTAGAAATTGTAACTATGCTTTGAACTCACAGAACACATTCTTCAGAATCTGTAGATATGTCATACATGTATAACATACATGCAATATTTAATCATGCACTACAATTGCATTACTTGAATTCAATATAGTACAAATTATGTGTATCTAATACCTTGAAAATTACTTTGCTACATAAAACACCTCTAAATTTCAATAAGACATAAATAGAAGTTGACAATTTTCTGACACTAACAGGCTTTCTCAATTGCATATTCATTAATCACCACACACAATATTTTCCCTAAACTCTGCTTATTAAACCCCAATCCATTAGATCATCACATAACTCAGAATTGAAGCTCAGTGTAGACAAGAAAACAAATTCATGTTTAACCTTGAATGTATGGGATGTATGGGTGTGGTCACAGAAGATGCACATGAAATAAACACATATGGTGACAGGTACAGCCATGACAGCTAAAGACTGATGATGCACTCTGGGAAAGTAATAAGAATAGAGGTGCTTTGCCCTCCTGCTTACATTTCTTCCTGCTGAGCTTATGTTGCTTTCTACAATTCCAGGCATGATCGTCAACACAGAAAATGAATGAACCATTCACAGGCTTTCAAGAGCCCCTGGCATACTCAGAATATCAAAATGTATAACTTAATTTGTTTACTTAAAGGCAACTCTTACTCAGTTATCAAATAAATGTAAAGTGTCTTAGAGCTAAGACCAAAAAAAAAAAAATCCTAACATGCCTGAATTATTAATTATCAGTTTGCAGTTTAAGTCTTCGCTGGGCAAAACAATTCACTTTTCAAAGACTGTTATAACAAGTCTTGGGTACAGCTAAAGCAAACATTTGTGTTTGTATTAAATCACATATGCTCAGTGTGGCTTCAGGAACAAAGCCATCCGGGAGAATGTAAAGGCAGTAATCATTCACATTGTGCTCATGACAGCAAGCCACATTGCTAGGCTAGCTGTGTCAAAAAGAACACTAATATTAATATAGTTAAAACTTGCTATTTTTGTGCCTTTTAAGTCTACTCAAGATGCTGTTCTATTCATCATCTTGATCCTTCAGATCATTCTTGTGAAGAACACAGGAAAAAATTGAAAAGGTTTCTATAATCCTTTTAGTGTAGTCGAGGTTCAAGTAAGAACATTTTCATAGATATTTCGTGTTTTCCAAATGATGGTGTCTGATGGGATAAGAGAGGATATTCTGGTATGTGTGTCTGTCCAGCAATCCTCCATCTTTAAGCTGAAGAAAGGAACAGGACTGGGCTTTCAAGTGTAAAGGCTCACTGTCAGGCCTGTATCCTGCACTGACATCTAAATACCTTGTTCCGGTCTTAAAGAGCCATAAGGGTAACCTACGCTACCTCCCTGTCCCCAAGCAAATCATCACCAAGAAATACTTTAATCTGTGTCATCCACAAGAAGTGGGGCAAGTCCACAATGGCTGATGGATTCTAATGTATTTAATCCCTTGCATTCAAGGAATGTGTCTTCATGGTTAAAATTATATATGTAGGTATACATGTATAGAAGATATAAAATATGTATGTTAATATATCATTCTTAGAAATTAAAAACAATGCAGCTAAGATTTCTTTCTTTTCTAAATTTCTAAATAAAATAAATTAGCTGCTTTATGAAAGAATTGGAGGACCATTTCTTAATCATACCATATATCCAACAACCTGGCTTACCCTCCAGTAATAAAATAGTCTTAGAGTCCCCAGAAAATGAATTCATGTGCTTTTCTTATTCAACATCACTGGTTTCATCTGGTCATGAAAGCCACTTGTAGTTAGAGAATTTAACTTAGAAAGTACAATCACAGATTTCCTATTCCAAGTATCAAAGTGAAGACAAGCACGCAACGTAAAGTGCACAAGAGTCAAGTGTTGCAGAAGTTATTCTCCAGTGTTCCTGAGCTTGGAGTCATCAGGGGCAAATTCTAAACTGCCTGTTTCTAGCTAGGCACAGTGGCACATGTCTTTAATTCCAGCACTTGGGAGGCAGAGACAGGCAGATATCTGTGAGTTCAAGGACAGCCTGGTCTACATAGTAAGTTCCAGGACAACCAGGGCTATGTAGAGAGACCCTGTCTCAAAGCAAACAAACAAACAAAAGGCATGTTTCCCAAAACCCATCCCAGAGAAAAAACCCAAAGATCTTTGCAGAAATATCTAAGAAGCACCGTGATAATTCTGAAGCAGTAGATTCAGACTGCTAAATGGACCACACAGTTCAAGAAAAAGAAACCAGTGTTCTCTGGATCACAGCTGAACATGCAGCTTAGCAGAGACTACTTCCATAGGTCTGTGAATCTCCAGGTTTAACCTCCTGCACAACCATAAAAAATTAAAAAGAAAAAGAACCAGAAAAGTAAATATTTGGCTCCTAAACAAATAAGTGTGGTGATTTGAGTGGGGAATGGTATCCATAAACTCATATATTTGAATACAGGGATTGGGAGGTGTGGCCTTGTTGGAGTGTTTCTGTGGATAGGCTTTGAGGTTACAATGTCCTAAGGCTAGTCTCTCTCTCTCTCTCTCTCTCTCTCTCTCTCTCTCTCTCTCTCTCTCTCTCTCTCTCTCTCTCTCTCTCTCTCTGACTGCAGATCCAGATGTAGAAGTCCCAGCTACCCTCTGCTTGCATCCTGCCATGTTTCCTGTCATGAGGATGATGGAGTAACCCCTGAAACTGTAAGCAAGCCCCCAATTAAATGCTTTCTTTCATAAGAGTTGCCATGGTCATGGTATCTCTTCACAGTAGTAGAACATTGATTAAGACAATAAGTAATAGACATTTAAAGCGCTCATTCAACAATGCCCCATAAGTAGTGTCTATGAGAATACAGGGCAGAAAAGCAACTGGGTGCTCACTGGTACACTTTGATGACACAATTGTTCTGCCTACTGGCACAAACAAGAAGAGATTAATAAGGCTCCATATAAAAGCCTACTTGGTCTTTACTGTGTCCCTTACCCTTGATCTTGCCTTTTGGTTACTTTTGTTTAATATAAACTTTATATAGCAATAGCTCTTTATTTTTTCAGTATTCTGGAAAGCTAGAATTGTATTTTTAAAAGTTTATAACATGCCTGTCTCTCTTGGCTGGTGTCCTGAGCAGACCTTGGGCACAAGCTCTGCAGTCAGTTCCACAACACCCAGAGGAAGCTCCACATTCAGGCACTTGGACATGCTCAGGATCAGTGGTGAGGAGGACACAACATCTGTCCCAACACTGGGAGTAACTGGGACAAGTGGGACCAGACACACAGGAACTCTGCTAGCAGAGTGGCTCAGGTTCCTTCTGGTCTCTCTGGGCTGGTGTTCTGAGCAGACCTTGAGCCCAGGCTCTGCAGCCAGTCCCAAAATAGCCAGAGGAAGCTGCTTCACTCTCAGGTGATCTAACAAGCCGAGGGTCACAGGATCCCAGAATCACAGGATCCCAGAGACAGCTTGACTCTGAGGAGTTCT
>NW_022196897.1:65071448-65096786 GCF_008632895.1 Mastomys coucha | reverse complement strand
GACTATGAAAGCTAGAAGATCCTGGGCAGATGTCATACAGACCCTACAAGAATACAAATGCCAGCCCATGCTACTATACACAGCAAAACTCTCAATTACCATAGATGGAGTAAACAAGATATTCCATGACAAAACAAAATTTACAAAATATCTTTCTACAAATCCAGCCCTACAAAGGATATTAGATGGAAAACATCAACATAAGGAGTACAACTATATCCTAGAAGAAGCAAGAAAGTAATGTTTCAACAAATCCACACAAATCTAATTCCATCTCTTACAACAAAAACAACAGGAAGTAACAATTACCTTTTCTTAATATCTTAATATGAAAATCAATATTACCAACATATCCTAAATCGATTGAAATCCAAAAAATATGAGGAATTGGAAATTTGTTGATTGCCATCCAATGGTATCTCTAATTTGGTAATTGGAGAAATAGGTCCAATATTGTACAATCTATATACACTTTCAGCTTGTTTGTGACAGTGTCTTGCTGTGTACAACATAAGGGTCTTAAAATATTGCTTCTCCTATCTCAGCCTCTTTATTAGTAGTATTATTTATTTCATGTTTTTATACTATACTATGGTTTTCAAAACAGCTTATATATTTCAAAAGTATTTATATACCCAAGGGAGACATAGACAATTAACTTGGGAGGTGGCTTGTAGGAAAGAGACAACAAAGAGTGAGACTGAATGCTTTGCTTGACATTTGTAGCTTTTGTATCAAGTTTGAAGAAGAGGACTTTATAAATTACTCTTTCTCTGAGATGAATGCTTTTCCAAATTATCACAGCTAATGAACCAGATTCTTACCCTCACCTAATGTCTGTACCACCCTCCAAGCAGAACCATTGTTCATTCAAACAGTTGGTGAATGACTTTATGGATAGACCATCTTAATACACACACAACCATTTCTTAAATGAGTGTAACCTGTTCTCTGTGGGCTGAGAATAAAGTCACTCACTCAAGTCAAATAGTTTTGACCATAGCAGGAAATCGTGCCTACAATTCATTCCTTGGCGCAGCAGAATTGTCAACTCTCAGCTTAGCTACAATGGAGGTAAAATCCTTTGGTAATGCGAGGGTAATTGAAGTACAGCCTTATTACAATAAAATCCAATGTCTAAAAGTTGTTCTTATTTTGGGCTTGTACCACAGTAAGAGCCAAGATTTTAAACTCTACTAAATACAAAACAAACAACAAACAAACAAAAAGAACATCTGATGATGTTTTGGGTTTCCTCAGTTACTGTTGTTATGTCTCCCTTTTCATTTCTGATTTTATTAATTAGGATACTGTCTCTGTGCCCTCTAGTTAATCTGGCTAAGGGTTTATCTATTTGTTGGTTTTCTGAAAGAACAAGTTCCTGGTTTGGTTGATTCTTTGTATAGTTCTTTTTGTTTCCAATTGGTTGATTTCAGCCCTGAGTTTGATTATTTCCTACCATCTACTTCTCTTGGGTGAATTTGCTTCTTTTTGTTCTAGAGCTTTCAGATGTGCTGTCAAACTGCTAGTATATGCTCTCTTCAGTTGCTTTTTGGACGTATTCAGAGCAATGAGTTTTCCTCCTAGGACTGCTTTCTTTGTGTCCCATAAGATTGGCTATGTTGTGGTTTCATTTTCATTAAACTCTAGAAAGTCTTTAATTTTTTTATTTCTTCCTTGGCCAGGTTATCATTGAGTAGAGTGTTGTTAAGCTTCCATGCATATGTGGGCATTCTATTGTTTATGTTGTTACTGAGGAACAGCCTTAGTCCATGGTGATCTGATAGGATACAAGGACTTATTTCAATCTTCTTGTATCTGTTGTTGAGGCCTGATTTGTGACCAACTATGTGGTCAATTTTGGAGAAGGTACCATGAGGTGCTGAGAAGAAGGTAGATCCTTTTGTTTTAGGATAAAAAGTTCTATATATGTGTGTTAAAATCCATCTGTTTCATAACTTCTGTTGGCCTCACTTTGTCTTTGTTTAGTTTCTGTTTCTAAGATCTGTCCATTGCAGAGAGTGGGGTGTTGAAGTCTCCCGCTATTATTATGTGAGGTGCTATGTATGCTTTGAGCTTTAGTAAAGTTTCTTTTATGAATGTAGATACCCTTGCATTTGGAGCATAGAGGTTCAGAATTGAGAGTTCATCTTGGTAGATTTTACCTTTGATGACTATGAAGTGTCACTCTTTACCTTTTTTGATCACTTTAGGGTGAAAGTTGATTTTATTCGATATAAGAATGGCTACTCCAGCTTGTTTGCTAGGACTATTTGCTTGGGAAATAGGTTTCTAGCCTTTTATTCAGAGGTAGTGTCTGTCTTTGTCACTGAAGTGAGTTTCCTGAATGCAACAAAATGTTGGGTCCTGTTTACATACCCAGTCTGATAGCCTGTGTCTTTTTATTGGGGAATTGAGTCCATTGATATTAATAGATATTAAGGAAAAGTAATTGTTGCTTCCTGTTATTTTTGTTGTCAAAGTTGGAATTCTGTTCATGAGGCTATCTTCTTTAAGTTTTGTTGTAAGATTACTTTCTTGCTTTTTCTAGGATGTAGTTTCCCTCCTTTTGTTGGAGTTTTCCAGTTATTATCCTTTGGAGGGCTGGATTTGTGGAAATATATTATGCAAATTTGGATTTGTCATGGAATATTTTGGTTTCTCCATCTATGGTAATTCAGAATTTTGCTGGTTATAATAACCTAGGCTGGCATTTATGTTCTCTTAGGGTTTGTATGACATCAGCCCAGGATCTTCTGGCTTATAATCTCTGGTGAGAAGTCTGGTATAATTCCGATAGGCTTGCTTTTATATGTTACTTGACCTTTTTCCCTCACTGTTTTTAATATTTTTTCTTTGCTTTGTGCATTTGGTGTTTTGACTATTATGTGGCAGGAGGAATTTCTTTTCTGGCCCAAAGTACTTGGAGTTCCATAGGCTTCCTGTATGTTCATGAACATCTCTTTTTTTAGATTTGGGAAGTTTTCTTCTATAATCTTGTTGAAGATATTTACTGGCCCTTTAAGCTGGAAGTCTTCACTCTCTTCTATACCTTTTCCTTAGGTTTGGTCTTATTGTATCCCGGATTTCCTGGATGTTTTGGGTTAGGAACATTTTGCATTTTGCATTTTCTTTAACTGTTGTGTCAATGTTTTCTATGGTATCTTCTGCACCTGAGATTCTCTTTTCTATCTCTTGTATTCTGTTGGTGGTGCTTGCATCTATGTCTCCTGACTTCTTTCCAAGGTTTTCTATCTCCAGAGTTGTCTCTCTTTGTGATTTCTTAACTGTTTCTACTTCCATTTTTAGGTACTGGATGGTTTTGTTCAATTCCTTCACTTGTTTGGTTGTGCTTTCCTGTAATTCTTTAAGGGATTTTTGTGTTTTCTCTTTACGGGCTTGTACCTCTTTACCTGTGTTCTCCTGTATTTCTTTAAGGGAGTTATTTATGTCCTTCTTAAATTCCTCTATCACCATCATGAGATACGATTTTACATCCAAATTTTGCAGGAAAAGCAACACACTGGAAAAGTGTGTTGGGGTATTCAGGACTTGTTGTGGTGGGAGTACTAGGTTCTGATGATGCCAAGTAGTCTTAGTTTCTGTTGGTAAGATTCTTGTGTTTGCCTTTAACCATCTGGAAATCTCTGGTGTTAGATGTTCTTGCTGTCTCTGACTGGGTCTGTACGCCTGTGTCAGCACTCTGGGAGATCAGCTCTACTCTGGTAGGACCCATGTGCAGAGGGCTATGGATCAGCTGTCCCTCCTGAGACCCAGGTTCAGAGCACTCCCTGGTTAGAAGCTCTCAGCTTAAGGGAAAGGTGTGCAAAGAGGGTTGTGGATCCGCCGTCCCTCCTAGTTGGAGATGGAGGTAGAAAGCCAGGTCTTTTTCCATTATGCCAGTTATATCACTGTGTCACCTGCTGACAGAATTGGCCCATGCATCATCTGCCAAAGGAAAAGGAGATAGCACTGGAGTTTAACTTGAAAGAGTGTTAACATGGAATGAGGTTGCACATGTACAATTAATGCTGAATAAATGGATGTAATAGTGGCCTTAGCAAGTCCTTAAAACTGTCCTCAAAGGTCTTGCCACATTATTTTTATTTTATTTTTCTCTTGAAATGAGTCTTACTAAATTGATCATATAACTCTAGCACTGCTGGGTTCAAGCAAACTTCCTGTTTCAGCTGTTGCACTTATCTGGAGCACTTTGAAAATTATATGTTCTACTTGTGTTTTTCCTCACAACTTCCTTTCAAGTGTTTATTCATCAATGGACACTTGGAAAAGAATTTCCTGGCTTATTGCATTTCTTTAACTCTTAATGATTCTGTATAGTATTTCTTATTTATCTTAAAACTTTTCATGTCATTTTATAAGTATTGATATATATCTTTATTATACAATAATTATTATACTTTATTTTTATTCCTAATTAACCTCCTTCCCTATTTCTTAATGCCCTCAGTATGATTTTATACTGTGATTTATCATAGCATCAGCATACATCAATATAGTCCTGCCATTTCCAAAAATCTTTATGTTATTTATACCCACTTAAAGATTTGTGTATTAATTAGTTATGTGTGTATGCATACACACATACACACCTGTGTGCAGGTTTATGTGTACACGAGAGTAGGTGCTTGTAGTTACCTACAGAGGCATCAGGACTTTTAGAGCTAAGATTATAGGTACTTGTTAGCTGCCCTGTGTGAGTGCTAATGCTGGGACCCAAGCCTGAGTCCTTTGTAAGAGCAGTATATGCTCTTAACCTGTGAGCCATCTCTGCAGCCCCTTATTCTTGTTTATGCTTTATAATTCTCCAGGCAAAATGAGTGACACCTAAAGATAGGGGGTTTCTCTAGATCATGCTGGTGAGTGAAGCTCCACGAGCCAACCCAGTCAGACCTTAGACCTCTAAAGCTGTCACTCCTCAGGTTTAATGGATGTTGTCAGAGTCCTGTTACTAGAACAAAAAGGATAGGGAAGGTCTGGTGTAGTTGTCACAAGACAATCCTCAAATGTGATTATGTGTTCAACTTGACGCTAGCATAATTTCCTAATACTTACCCGTGGCCCCAGCCCCAGCATGTAAATCCTGGTAATGCAAATTCAGGATCACAACAGAGAAAACTGTGAAGATGACAAATAAATGTACTGCAAGTGGCCATGCAGTTGGCTAATGTGACAGTCAGTCTCATAAATGTTGCAGAGCTGGGCAAGACATTTTTTTTTCCTGTTACAAATGGCTAATAAAGTTTTCCATATATCAGAGGATGCATTTGTCCTTACAAGTACATCTGCTTGTACATGAAGAAATCAAAAAGCCAGTGAGCACATCCAGCCGTCTCTGACAGAAAAATTATATAACTCTGACATTTTGCATACAAATTGAAATGCTTAATGCCAAGGCAATTGTATTTGAATTTCATATGTTTGAAGAGATGAATACCGTGTGTTCACAGATTCTTTTTGTGTTTCCTGAGAATAAAATGGATTACATTTCTACCCACATATCTTAATTCTTACAAAAGAGATTCTCGGTGAAAGTTAAAGCTTTGTCTTTGTCTTAGAAGTTGCATAGCAAAGACTTCTAACTAATTATAAACTATTACCAAATATTATAGGACTCTACTTTTTAACTATAGGACAGTTAGGGAGATAAGGGAAAATGTAAGTGGTTGTACATGATATTTATACTAAAAGAATTTAAAGCCTACAAATGCAAATCACAAACATATGCTGGCATGTACACACATACATACACACATACACACACACACCTGTGAACACACATGCACACACACACATCATATCATATGTCAGTAGATGATTTATATAAAAAGATTAGCCTCAACAGTACAGCAGCAAGTTTTAAAGTCAACCAACATGAGATCTGACTTTCAGTTGTACCAATGTGACTTTGAATCTCTTTGTCGTATATTCGTTGTTAACCTTTGAGTGATTGTGATAGGACTTATCTTACATGACTTCTGTGGTGACTAGTGACTCATGTGATTCACAAAGAATCTTCTGCATAATCATTGTTCCATAAAAAGATCTGGAGTACCATCCAATTTCAGAGAAGAGAGAAATGATTTTATGAAATATTCTAAAGGTAAAGTTTATAAAACTCATAATTATCAGAGGTGAAAGAAAGAAGTCAAGGTCTATGCAAGCTGTCCAAACAGATGAATGGATGCATGGTGGTGCCATAAATAAAATTCAAGATAAGGACAGAAGAGGATGACAGAATTACCCAAAAGTGACAGCTGTTTACAGAAAGGACATCATTATTCTTTGGCCATCTTGCATTATCCAAGTCTTTCCAGATGTTTAGAACTATAAAGAACTTGAAAGTCCTTTTCCCAGGGGTTTATTTAAAGCAACATAAATTATATGTTCAGCAAAAGTGCTTGATGTTATAAGAGATGTACTTTCCTAAAACTTCACGTGTGCAGCCTCCCTGGACTATACAGCTGGCTCGGAATTACCTGACCATGCAAGAAAATTATTTTGACAGATTTGAAAAATCTGGCAGTTGAAGAGCAAACGTGATTGTGTCTACCTTAGCAATGGATGGCATCCAGACCTAAAAATGAATCTGGACAGTTTTAAAAGTCTCTGTTAAGCAAGGGAAGTGGCTCAAGTGCCCAGTTTCACAGAGAACACAAGACTTCCAACTCCCTCACCTTCAGCACACTAGTGAAAGGAAATCAGATATAAAGATGTCTCTATAGCCTGTGAGTAGACCCAAGCCTTTTGTCAAAACACATCATATATTTTGCATTCCTGAAGGAATTTTTCTTCAGGGCTAATTAGCATAATATCTTGGAAATGTATTTAAATGTAAAGCTATTAAAGCACTCCCTTTCAGTATGTGAACTGGAAGTACTCAGTTCCTTAACTAACCTGCAAATGACAGCTTGGAAACGAGTGAGCAGAGTGAGCTTGTGTGGATGTTATTTTCCCCACAGGAAGCCAACCAACTCTGCTGATGCTGGCTGGACACAGTAAACAAAGGCAGATCCTACATCAGGCGGTTCAACCTTGAGAAAGAGAGCAGCCTTTCAATACAATACGTAATTTTTTTCTAGTCTTTGTATTTCACCCCAAAATAAATAATACCATTTTCTTTCTTCCTCAGTATCCATCAAAATAATATGCATAACTCTTTCTAATTCTAATGTTGCTTGTGGTTAAATTTCTGAAGCAGTCTACAACATACCCACATTTTCTTCCACAACTAAGAATGAAGTAACGATAAGGCCTTGGAGCATGCTTGCTTAAAACTATGAGGTACCCTCCCCTGGCAAGCATCAAACGCTCCCGAGAATGTCTCTGTAGGAATAATCTCTTCTTAGGATTTATTTTTATTTATGTGACTGTGTGTGTGTGTGTGTGTGTGTGTGTGTGAGAGAGAGAGAGAGAGAGAGAGAGAGAGAGAGAGAGAAACAGAGAGAGAGGGGAGAGAGAAACAGAGAGAGAGGGGAGAGAGAGAGAGAGAGAGAGACAGAGAGAGACAGAGAGAGACAGAGAGAGACAGAGAGAGAGACAGAGAGAGAGAGAGTGAGGGTTGGGGGTGGAGGGAAGGTGCCCATGGAAGCAAGAAGAGAGCATCAGATTCCCTAAAGCTGAATTTACAGGCAGTTGTAAATTTTCCATTCCCAGACAAGACCCAGTCAGTTTCTTATACATTTTTCAACGAAGTAATTTATATAACTAGTTCAGTTATCTTTCATCTTTTTTTCACCAAAAAAGTCATGCAAACAACCTCTTCCATCCCTTGCAGTCTTTGCTTCATATATTGGATCTATTTTCTTAATGGATAAACATAAAATGGCATCATTTCTTTGAAAGAGTTAGATAGGTTGGAGATGTATCTCAGTCACAGAGTTGCTGTACAGCATCCACAAAGCCCTTAGAACAAGTTCCAGAAATAAAAAATGAACAACCAAAAATCATAGTATTTTATGTGTGGGGGTCATGAAGAGTAAACCTACATTTCTTCAATTGATATACAGATTTATTTTGTTTTTCTCTTACAAATAATGCTGTAATAAACTGATCTATTGCATATATAACAGTGAAAATGTTTCCTAGAATTACCTGAACAAAGGAAATGTCCATTTGAACCTTCATAAACACTTTATGGAAGGTTCACAAACATGACTAAATTGTCTTCTAAGTGAGACAAGTGAGATTCCTAACATTTATGAGAAAATGCCTGCCTCCTCCTACCTCAATAAGCATCACCCAAACAAAGATTTAAATGCTGCCAGTTGTCATGGGTTGAAAAGTGTGTTAGTCTACCTTTTTGCCACTGTGAAAAATGCCTGAGTAAGTCAATGTAAGGCAATAAAAATGTACTTGGGTTCATTGTTTCAAAGATTTCAGTGTCCATTGTTTTAGTGACAATCATGTGAGAAGCAGTTCTTTACCTTGTGTCACTGAGGAAGCAGAGAGAGAGAAGACACTTCAAAGCCGCACCTCCTTTGTTCTAGATATCTTCCTCCTCCAGCCAAGTCCTAAAGTTTCCCAGACAACCCACAGGAGAACCTACCACCATCTGGAGACCAGGCACCCAGTTTGTGAACCTGTGGAGAACATTTCATGTGCAAGCAATAGCAGTGCCCTCTTCCTCAGATGAAGTTGGTGTCTTAAGATTCATCATATGAATCAGATTCTGTTTACTAATAAGATTTCTATGAATATCAAGTCCATATTAGGCCATTTGGATGAGCATATTCTAATATGACCAGGTCTTTATAAAAGAAGAGACATTAAAACACTGATGCAGACATGCATGGAGACAGTAGCACATGAAGATGAGGGAATACATGAGAAGAGCATATCTACAAGCCAAGCAATGCCTGGGAAGGTGAGAAAAATAACAAAAAAATGGGACAAATTATCCCTCTCAGCCCCCAATCCTGATGGCCTCTGTTCTCAGACTTTTAGCTAGCATACTTGGAAGACCTTAAAGGTCTGCTGTTCTGTGATCCTTAGACTGTGGCAGATAAAACAGGATCTAATTATATTCCCTGTATCCCTTCTTCCACTCCCACCTTCCCTGAAATGTTTTCATTTATAAACACACACCGCATTCAGCAATGCTTATGATCAAGCTGTGCCATCCTTTAAACCTTGCAGGATAAATAACTATAGGTGGCAATGCTGTACTTCAATTGTTTTCACTACTGTTTCTTTGTGACTGGAATGGAGCTTACCATGACACTATAATTGGCCTTTGCTCTTTTGCTTTCATGTTCCTTTGCCAAGCCTAGTTGATGTTTTGTACTCTTTTCTGCTGAAATATATATATTTATTATTGATTTGTAGAAGTAAATCAAATAAATTAAAGAAATTATCAGCTCATTATGTCTACTGCAAGTATATACATAGCTTAAGATTTATTATTGGTTTAATTTAACATTTTCAACAATTACTTTTATGTTTCTATGATAATTTTATATCATTGAATAGACAAATTAGTTAAGAATTACTTACGATGGGTGTTGGAGAGATGACTTAGTGGTTAAGAGCACTGACTGCTCTTCCAAAGGTCCTGAGTTCAAATCCCAGCAACCACATAGTGGCTCACAGCCATCCGTAATGAGATCTGACACCCTCTTCTGGTACACCTGAAGACAGCTACAGTGTACTCAGATATAATAAAAAAATAAATCTTAAAAAAAATTACTTATGAAACTATTGAAGTTTCTGTCTTATTCATGAAAACAGCTTTGTACCTTTAAATTATAAGATAATACAAACTGTCATTTTATCATCTTCATTTCTATAACATGAGTTTTTTATAACTATGGTAATGAATATTTTCAGTCTTATGTCAATATTATTGAAATTGAACTTAAGAATCAACTTAGACAAGTTTATCTTCTATCTCATCCAATTTATTTTATTTAGTTTGAGTTTATAATGAACTTGTATTTTACACAACTGAGTTTTCTTACTAAAAGGTGTTCTTTGTAAAATATTGTTATCACTTTCTTTCTGTTATCAAGTTATTTAACCATTTTCTATATGTGCGTGTATCCTTGTTTGTACATCCTTATTTATCTCTTGATCTTTTTCCTGGGCATTTCTGCTAGTTTTGATTGGCATTGTGAATGGGATCCTTTGCTGACATGGGCACATATAAACTGTTGCCCTTGCTTTGTCCTATTATTACACAGATTTCGTGTTGTTTGCAACTTGAAAGATTGTGCCAATTCTGTGTCACATAAGTCTTTATCAACTCTAGTTTTCCAAAAGCTTAGACAGATGATCTTTCAGATTTGTAATAGAAAATGTTCTATGGATTTTTTTAATTTGTTTTCCTTTGTTTCTGGCACTGGGAATTGAGTACGAAGTAACCCACATGCTAAGCACAAACTTTATAATGTGTCTCTGAGCTATACCCATCTAAGAGGTTTTATGGTTTTATTTTGTTTTGTTTTTGCTTGTTAACTATGTTTCTGTATTCCAAGTTGACCTTGAACTTACTATGTATCTGAGGATGAATCTGAACTTCTAATTCTCCTGCATTTACCTCTTAAGTGTTAGAATTCTAGCCATGTGCCACCATGCCCAAATATGGTAATGAGGATCAATCCCATGACTTTGTGTATGTTAGTCAATCACCTTGCCAGCTGAACTACATCTTTAGGTCCACACTAAAGCATCTTTAATTCTTTGAGAATGTCATACTTGTATATAGTGAAATATGATCTTGTATAATTTCTACACCCATGCACACACAGGCAGCACTAACTGGAATTAATGTGCATGGATGTAGAGTCATCCAGTAGAGCATGAGAAACCTACCAGTGGCTACATCCTCAAAGATCAATGATATTCCTCCTCCAGCAACTCTCTATTTACTAAGGGATGGGGCATGGGGATCATCTAGCCCATAGAAACCAGAATTTTGGCTGTCATCTTGGGCAGGTAAACACAGCTGCTGTGAATTCATAATTAAGATGTCCCCTGGCCATAGAAGCTTCTTTTACAATAGACAACAGTCAGTGGAGAGGTGCAGAACTGGTCAAAGTCCTGAGAATAGCAACCTGGGTTCTTGGACTTAACAGGACATCCATATTAATCCCACTGCCATGAAGGGTCAGTGAAAATGGAGGAAGATGTCTGAGAAAGTGCATAAACCTAGGAGGATGCGGAGGAGTGCTGTGAAAGCTGTCTTCTGTACATGATACGACTATCTCAAAGTCTTTTCAAATTAGGGTATATAGATTGGTGTTTTAGAGCGAGTGCCACTATACCCTTACTAGACTATGGTACAGCGTGAACACAAACTTATATGCACTGTGAACCCAGAAATTTTCTGATACTTGCTTTACTACAATAGCTGCTTTATTCTCATAGTCTGGCACTTAGAAAGCAATATCCTTGACATGTGCCTGAATTTCTTAGCACTTCTTGACTGAATCTAACAGAACAATTTTTAAATGACTATGTTGGAAATTTTTCTGACTTACTAAGTTTTTCTGTCCATCCTGTCTTGTAGTTTAGGCTGTAGTTCTATCATCTATAATTATGTTTTCCTCCTCTGCCAGGTTTTTTTTTAATTTCATGACTTTTCATTGCTTCAAACATGAAATAATATTGAATATGCATATTCTTTCTGTTTCCATTATTTTAATGATTCTTCTGTCATTTTTGTTGGATCCTAATTCCAGGCAGGGAAATAAGAATGTCTGAATTAGCTCTCAAACTCTTACTCCTCTCCCTTGCCTCTTACCCCTTTGTCTTTGTTCCCTCTCTCTCCCCATTCCCTTCCTCACTCTCTCCACATGGCCATGGCTAGTCTCCTCTCTCTCTCTCTCTCTCTCTCTCTCTGTCTCTCTCTCTCTCTCTCTCTCTGTTTCTCTCTCTTTGTTTCTCTGTTTCTCTCTCTCCTCTCTCTCTCTCTCTCTGTTTCTCTCTCTTTGTTTCTCTGTTTCTCTCTCCTCTCTCTCTCCTTCTCTCTCTATCTCTCTCTCTCTCTCTTTGTTTCTCTGTCTCCTCTCTATCTCTCTATCTCTCTCTCTCTCTCTCTCTCTCTCTGTGTGTGTGTCTGTCTGTCTGTCTGTCTTCTACTATAGAGCCTTAAAACTAAAAAAAAATGAATATATGAATTAAATTATATTTGAGCTGTAATTCTATAATCTTAACATTAATGACAAAATGCTTGTCTGATGCAACCATTGTGAGATAACATTATAAAAAATACACATCAGACTTCACCCATGGCCAACATTTGATAAAGGTTAGGCAGTTTCTACTTCTGGAAAATTTTAGGTACTTTTAGCAATTAATTTTTTATTTGTATTAAAGGGAAGTATAGTGTTTAGCTATACAAAAATATTTAAATCAAAAATACTTAGGCATAACTAAATCATGCATTTACTGTGTGGCTAAGAATCTCTCTGTGTGTATGTGTATGTGTGTTCATGCGTGTACATGTGTAATGAAAGTATGGAGTGGGATGGTGTTTTTATGTATGTGCATGGTGAGTATGCATGTATGTGTGTAAGAAGATGTAATCTGGAAGTATGTGTGAAGGAGTGTGTGTGTGTGTGTGTGGTTGTTGTCGTTGTTGGAACATCAACATACAGGTCAATGCTCCATCATTAAGCTATATTCCATCCTCTCTCAGCTCTCTTGTCCCTTCTCTTAATGCACTGCAGTGTCCTAAAGCAAACTCTCACTACCAAGCTACTTTGCTTTTCTTTTTTTCTTTTCTTTAGTGGTGACAGCAGATGAGTTCCTATGCTGAGTGTTATTCTGCAAATTCAATCAGGACATGTGTTCAGGACATGATCCCTCAGCCACGGGACCTTCTCCTCTAGATATTTCTAGTTGAAGGAAATCATGAAACCACAGAAGCAAAATGTCACTCTGATGCTCTCTGTCATTCTCCCCTGAAATTTTCTCATCAAAGAATTCTCTGACCTTCCTTCCCCCAAATGGGTCATAAAACATCTGCTTCAAAGTTGCGCTGTCTATGCTAGGAGGCCAAGAAAAATCTAAAGACACAGTGCATTTCCCCCCATTTAGTATCTTCCTGCCTTCCAACCACACTTCTGCAAACTATAAAAATACAGTTTTGTTTGGATGTTTGAAAGCTCTTTAATTTTTAAGGTTCTGTATCCTTGTACTTTCCTCTTGTTAATCTGTGTTTTGTTATAGAAGTATGTTTCAATTGTTAACCTTGCCATTAGTAAAGAAAAGATACTTATTTCTTTCCCTCCTACATATTTAATTCACTTGTTTCGATCCCACTGCATATGACAAAATTGAGGGCCAGAGTTAAAGAAGCCAGTCTCTACCCTGTTGATGTTGGGTAGTTATTTAGACATTTTCAGGATTTCAAGACATTTCAGTTATGCCCCTCCATCATAATCATCAATTCATAAAACCATGAACTAGAACACTGGGATGCAATTTGCTGGTCAGAAGGAAGTAACCTGAATCATACACCAGGCCTTGGGAGGAAACATGATATACTGAACCTCCTGGAAAGTATTAGTTGTTAACTATCCAAACCAGGTTGTAGGAGCTCTAAAGCTTTACAAAATCTCTGTCTAGCAGGAGATTTTCTGACACAGGACAAGAGCATATCATTGCTAGTCTTTGAAGAGTGGATTCAAATGCATCTGTCAATCACCTAGTCTGAAAGCACCTTTCATAGGCTGCCTGTTCCAGAGATGATACAAGTTATAGAAAGCCCACCTAAAATGTAAGTCAGAACAATAAACTTTGGCCCCTGGAGAATGTGTTTTCCTCTAAACAAGGCAAAATTGCTATTTTCTATACTATAGTCTGTATATATTGTCTGAACTCTTTCAAATAGAATCCCAAGTACCAAGAGCCAAGGGGCGGGGGGAGTCCAGAGTGTGATCCCAGTGCAGTAGTCAAGAGGAACTCAAGCAATCTGACTCAAGAACCACATCATAACAAACACACAAAGCCCTTCTGAATATGAGCTCCATCTTTTCATCCATCCCTCCCTTGTTTAAACTGTTTTATCACCAAAGACACCCAGACATCCCTTAGATTGACATTTCAGGGTCCTAATTTTTTTTAAAAAAAATTATTTGTTTTATGTATATGAATACACTGTAGCTATCTTTAGACACACAGAAGAGGGTATCAGATCCCATTATTATAGATGATTGTGAGCCAACATGTGGTTGCTGGGAACTGAACTCAGGACCTCTGGAAGAGCAGTCAGTGCTCTTAACTGCTGAGCCATCTCTCCAGCCCCCTCAGTGTCCTAATGTTAAGATCAGATTTAAATAGAAGGCAAAAAGTATGCATTACTAGACAACTTTGGTCAAGGTGTGTGCCAACTGATTATTAGTCTGAGATCTAAGGTTTCCTGAAAATAGTCAAGTAGCTGTTCTTTCTGGGCCACAAGCTCCCTTCTGACTGACATCAGACCTCAGTCTGTTTCTTAACTCAGAAGGAGTTAAGAATGAGTCCTGTAGAAATTCCAATTTCTTGGGGTCTATATCCAATAGACAAAGGGAGGACCAAAGCATCTCTTGGGAATATTTTCATTCCTGCCAGTGATTATTAAAAAAAAAAATGCCCTCCCTAAATTCTTCCAATGATCCAGTTGTCTTGTAATGGAGCCCTCCCCGGGCCTCTTTCATCTACAAACACCCTCCATGTTACCTATCATTCTTCAGTCAGCTTTATGCTTTTGAAATCTAGTTAAACTTCATATATTTTAGTTGGGCATTTATAACATCTTCTAGAATCAGGATCCAAATCTATCAAATACCCTAAAATATTTCATTTGTATTTTACTCTTTGTCCAAACTAAGTATCTCCATGAGAATACCATATGCCATCCAAAGTCTCATTTGCTTGTTAAACTGACCCCTCCACCAAAACTAGCTTCTCAGCTCTTTAGAAATTCTAAAGTATTTTTTAAGGACCCTCTCTAACATTAACTAACATACAGATGTTTGTGGTTTTAGGATGGTTTGAATTCCCCTAGTCATAGACATTTGAATACTTGGTCCCTAGTCAGTGGCTTTGAATAATTTGGAAGGTGTGACTTTGCTGGAGAAAGTATGTCACTGAGGGAGGCCTTGAGAGCTTGAAGACTTTTGCCATTGTTAGTTCTCTCTGCTTGTGTTCAGCTTAAGATGTGATCCTTCCGCTTGCTGCTCCAGTTGATATTTCAGCCACCTTTACTCAACTCTCATAGACTCTAGCCCTTGAAACTGTAAGCCCAAATATCTTCTATAAGTTGCTTTGGTTGGGATATTTATCATGGCAAGAGAAATGTACCTAGTGTACCTAGCATTTGAAACATACTTGTGGCAAGAGTCATATTCTGTTTTACACTTCTTTATGTACATTGGTTACAATCAGGTTATTGTAAGACTGTGTTATAGAGAAGTCTATATTAAGACTAGAGAGAGTTTTAAAATTAGGTTGGGACTGGGTAGGCCGATATATTAAGGAATGAGATAATAGAATGAGGGGGTAAAGGTCAATTTTTTGTAAATAAGACATTTATGCAGTCCCCTCTAAGGCTCAGGAGACAAGAACAAACCTAAGTGCCAGAATAGTTTAAGGATTGCTAGATACCATCTTCTGGGCAAGACACAGCTGTTGAACTCAGGAACTCACAGCAGCTGTGGTTATTTGTACCACATCTGCACAAGAATGGGCTCATCCTCTGGTGTGGATCAAGGAAGGGCTGGGGATAGGGAGGCCTCTCATTGCTCAAGTATTTGCTATGGATAGATTCAGGAAGAGAAGGAATCATTGCTATTGGGTTTTGTACCCACTGGTGACACCATCAGGCCCCCATGGAGAGCTCCAATCCAGTGCACACACCAATAACCCTCATTAAACCAATAGGTCACCAAACAGAACCAAATGCCATGAAGTGGGGATGGAGGAGATACTAGGGATTCAGGGGGAAGTTAGTAAGTATGGAAGGGAAATTTTAAAAGGGTGGGAGAGAGTAATCTGAATATATTATATACATGTATAAAACTGTCAAAGAACAAGATTAAAATAAAAAACAAGTATGATTAAAATGCAGCATACAAGCTGAGAAAATTTCACCCACACACAAAGAAATTGAAAATTTGTCAATCTGAGAATGAATGTATTTTCTATAAATAAAGATAAAAATTATATTTTAAAGAAACCTTCGTTTTAAAGAGTCATGGCAATATAAGGATATGTGACAGCTAGAAGGGAAACTTTTTTTTAAGGTGGCAGATTGCTGAAGGCATTTGATCATTTGTTAAATAATGTAGCGTTTCTCTTACACATAGCACGAGGCATCTAAAGGTTTTATATCTGAGAATAGCACACATCTAAGTACTGCCCTATGAAAGTTAAGCCCGGGCAAGGTCCTGGATGGATTTGCAGGTGGGAAGACTAGAGGCAAAAAAGACAACCAACATTGTAACCAGGATGAAAATTCAATTATCCTTCTGGTTAATCTTGAGTCAATTCTTACATGGGATTCAACACAGTACATTGCTGAATCAAAGAAATTGTCCCAAAGCAGCCACTTAAGAGCAAGATGCTCCAGGTTAAAAGGACGATATCCCTCTTGGGAAACTATTTTATAATCAAGTATTGTATAACTACAGAGAGAGATTCAGGGCTGTTATCTATTGCTAATAAAGCCATTTGCTTCCAGTGTTCTCTAATTCTTTGCATTCCAGCCCCTGGAAGCACATTTCTGTACCTCTTAATCGGAAACTAGAGCTTTTGAATGGTGAACTACAATATTTGTAGAGGTATTTATTAGGTTGTATATTTAATCTTTGCAACAGGCCTACAATTTTAATATCATTTTACCCACTAAAGGAATTTCAAATTGCTTAAGTAACTTACCAAAAGTCATAGAGTTAACAGGTTTTCTTTCTTAAAGGAAAAAATATCTGATTGCCAGACTGACTGCTAAAATATTATCCCTTTCAAGTCCACTGTGAACTATTCTCTAAAATAAAACCTTTCTTGTGCATAGTGGTGAGTGTTCAATAGAGCCTTCATAAGAATTTCTGTATCCTTGGCAGTAATGTACATTAGTGTAGCTCTTGTGGAAAATAGAATGGAGGCTCTTCACAATCTTAAAAATTAAATTATGATGTATTCCAGCAATCTCACTACTGGGACACACATCCAAAGAATATGAAATCCATCTGTCAAAGAGACACCTACAGGCCTTTGTTTGTTGTAAATCTATCTCTCTCAATAACCATGAAACAAACATAAGAAATACCTAGATGATGAAGTGGATAAAGAAAATGTGCTACACATGCTGGACTGTTATTTGGTCATAAAATGATAAGAATCCTGTCATTTGTGATAGCATGAATAAAACTGGAGATCATTGTGTCATGCGAAATTAGCCAAGTGTAGGAAAACAGATACAATAAAATATCACTTATGTGGATCCAAAAGAAGTTAACAGTAGAAACCCAAGAGAGGAGGAAAGACGGGATAGTGTGCAGGGGAAACGCTTATAGTGATTAATAAGTTATAATTAGATGCAAGAAGGAAGGGTTTTTAAAATAATTTGTTGCCCATAAATGACCATATTTTTAAAGTTAGAGGAAAGGATATTTAATATTTTCATCAAAAAGAAGTGATAATTGCTTGAGGAAATGTATACTTAGTTTTTTTTTTTTTTTGATCAATATTAGGGAAACAGACCCAACATTTACAATCTAACAGAAGCCACAGCTTATCATTTGTAGAATTAGAGAATTCATAGATCCATGAGTACCATACTTAGGAATACAGGAAATAAAAACAGTCATTTTTATTTTAACTGATTTTATTACTTTTTCTAAGGTATAGGAAAATTTATTTGATACAGCACTTTCTGTGCAAGCCTAAGGACCTTAGCTTAGATCCCCAGTGCCCACATAAAAAACCAGATGTGGTGGTATGGTGGTGCACAACCATAAACCTACTGTCATGGGAGCAGAGAATTCCAGGCATTCTCTGGCTAGTTAAGTCTTTCTAAATTGGTGACCATCAGGCTCACTGAGATACCTTGTCTCAAAAATAAGATGGAGGAGGGCTGATGGAACGGCTCAGTTTGGTAAGGTGCTAGGCTGCCAAGACTGGTAACTTGAGTTTGATCCCTGGAGATGGAAGAGTAGAAACAATTGCTAAGAATTGCCCTCTGCCCTCCAAACATCTGCCACGTCTCACTCAATAATGGTCAGTCAATTGATATGAAATATAAATGTAAGATATTTAAATAAAATGGGAAGCATAGAGTAAGACATTCAACATTAAACTCTGGCTTTGATTTTCACATGCACACATGGGATTTAACACCTCCATGCAAGTGCACTACGCACATGTGTGCATGCACACACGTATGCATACATGTGCGCGCACACACACACACACACACACACACATTTTTCTTGTAAGGTCTGGAATAGTTCAGTCAGTAAAGTGTTTGCCTTACAAGCAGAAGGACCTGCTTTTAAACCTCAAAACCCATATAGAAATGTTATGTGTGGTAGCAGGGGCAGGAGGCAGAGATGAGTGGATTCCTGAGGCCTTGTGGTCACTGAGTTTAGGGTACTTGTGGTCACTGAGTTTAGGGTAATTGTGAGCTTTGGGACTACAATAGACCTTACCTCAAAGAAGGTAAATCATATTCTGAAAATGACATCCAAGTTCTCTTCCAGTCTTCCTATTCATACATGTACATCAAATTTTTGAACATGAGCACAAACACTTTAATGTTTTTCTTATAATTTATCTCCAAAGGTTTAAATAATTTATTTTTGGCTAACTTTTATACACCAACATTTAAAATGGAAAACTACTGTAACAAATACCAAAATGTTTTATGAAACCTCAGAGATCTCTAAAATTACTAAAAATATTCTGTCATTTTTGACTTGTGTGTTGGCTAGTTTTTAAGCAACTTGAAACAAGCTGGGGACATTTTGGAAGACAGAAACTCAACTGAGAAAATGCTCCCACAAATTGGTCTGTGGATAATTGATGACTGATGTGGTAAATCAAGCTCTCTGTGGGTGGTGTTGCACTGAACTGGTGTTTCTGGGTGGGATAATAAAGCAGGCTGAATATGCGCTCACTCCCAAAATACAAGTAAGTGATGTTCCTTCCTGACCTCTGCATCAGCTCCTGCTTCTCAGTTTCAGCCCTATTTGAGTCTTTGTCCTAACTTCTCTCAGTGATGGAGCATAATGTGGAAACATAAGCCGAAATAACCCTTTTCCTACATAAGTTGCTTTAAGTCATAGTCTTTTATTATACAGCAATAGAAACCCAACAAAGACAACCTGTATGGGGGCCACTCTGCAAGATGGCTCCTGGGCTCCTTCCTTCTAGCGCTCATGCTGCCATGGAGTTCTCCCTCACAATCACAGGATTGTAAGAACTGGGTCAGTATCTACTGCCTAGGCTAGGCCACCAAGACATTGTGGATTTCCAGGGAAGCATCTTAAGAATGCATATTGCCCTTTTCTATGAAATTTACATAGGAAGGAGCTGTGATTTCCTGATAGCAATCACGTGAGTGACCTTGATAACAGATCACCCACCCTAGTAAAGCCTTTGGATGACTGAAGCCCCTGTAAATATTTGGATAACCTCATTAAAGAAACAGATTCTACTTACTCACGGAAGCCGTTTCAAAATGGCTGACACAAGAAAATGAGAGAATACTCCACTTGACCAATCTTCTTGATTGCATTTAAATTCTGGAAACAATTCCTGGATCTTAGTCAGGAAAACTCTAAAAAGGAAGAAATATTTTACTATGTTATAATTATATGGGTATGTACACATACACACACACATATTTACACAAAGTGGGATTGTTGATCTAATTTGCAGAGGCTGGTACCAAATGAAAATATAAATGCCCTTGTGTAAAAGCTATTTATAATTTTAAAACAATAGCAGCAGATCACTAAGCCAAACAGGGAGCCTGTGTGTGTAGGTCACAGGCCTACAATGCTCATTCTCTGTGCAGGTTCATCAGTCAGAGCTACAATGTCTGGAGTGCCCATTATATATCAGGCACTCCATAGGTCTATGGATTTTAATTCTTACACAACCCAATAATTCCAGATATTATACCAGTCTCAAAATAAGTAAAATGTTACTTATCGGTATTTACTAATTTGCTGAGCTTACACAAATATAGACAGTAGAATTGTAATTTAAACTGAGGCAGACATCCTGAAGTACAGATATACACTGGCTCTACTTCTGCTCTAAGAATTTTGTTCTATTGCAACACAGAATCCCCAAATGTGGTAGCTCAAACACCATTGTATTTGCTCACAATTTTGTGAGTTAGAAACTCAGGGATGGTTCAGTTAGGCAATTCTACCTTGAAATTCTGATGCAATGGTAGACAGAAGTTATCAGGGATGTCATGTGAGCACTCCATTGGACTTAGCATCCAAGACTGATAAAGGCGAATGGACATCAATAAGCTTGCTATAAATTCACCTGTTATCCAGACCCTCACATTTGGATATGCCAGAATGGCAAACTCCAAACACTTCTTACTCTCTGGTGTCAGTGTCTCTCAAAATAAGTGATGCAGAAGAGTCAAAACCATGTGACCCTTTCTGACTAAGACTTGAAATCTCACTGTGTTGCTTCTTTTGTACTTTGTTGCTTATAAGTGAGTGACCAAACAAGCTCTTGTCCAGAGAGAAAGGATAATCAGTACATCGCAGGAGAGTGCAGTGTCCCTACATCTCCATGGGAACAACATCAATGGATTCATGGTTGTGCTTTCATTTCCTACTTATTCATTCATTCAATTTTGTGGTGCTGAGGGTAGAACCCAGCACCCCAAAAAGTCTAAGAAAGTACTTGACCATTGAGCTACATGCTTAACCCTCAACCTCAGTTTATGTTAATATTAGAAATTAGTTGGATGGTTATTTGTCATAAATGTAGCTATTGGAAAGACACCTCCACCAAGTAGTAACTTAATCTAATAAAGATTAGAGGAGTCTAGATCATTATTTTTAAAATACAGATGAGATCTTATGATTAACTAATTGTTTTGGATAACATGTCATAGAAGAAAACTTGTAATACTGCTTGCTTTATTAATTGGTTAAGGCAGCCATATTTATAAACAAGCACATAACAAAATGTTATTATAGGATGCATGACACAACCTTGTACTTGACCTTTATAATTAATAGTTAAATATGAAAGTAAAACAATATAATTTGTCTTGATAAGGATATTAGTGCTAATTGCAACATTTATGTATTATTTCTTTTATATTGCAAGGTCATATTTGTATTTGCAGAGGAGAAATGAATAATTTAATAACTGGCCACCATTTTGTTGCAAAAATAAACCAACATTATCTATGTGGGGAGGAAGAGAAAGAAAAAGACAGAGAGAAAGATAGATAAAGATTAATGACCATCTAAAACTCTAACCACAATCCCAGACACCTACAGCCATCAGGGACTACCTGGTGAGACCCTTCTCCCAATTCCCTACCTGCCAGCCCCTCTGGGCAAATCCAGCAACATGCAGCTCATTTTTGCTCCCTCTGCCCTCTATTTCCAGGCCACAACTCTGCCTATATTTCTAGAAGCCTGCTGCTTCCCAGGACAAAGAGAAGCCTGCAACCATCAGAGGCCACCAGCTCTGCCTGCATCCCTGGAGGCCTGCTACTACCTGGGACAACCAGCATCCTGAAGCATCAGGGACTACCAGTTCTACCTTCATCCCTGCAAATGTGCTGCCACCAGGGACAACCAGCCCTACCTGCAATCTCAGGGAACTGCTGTATCAGGGATTACCAGCTCTACCTGTAGCCTAAGAGACTTGCTCCCATGAGGAACTACCAGGCCTGCCTACACTACAGATAATGAGATGGCTAGAGGCCAATGTAAAAACACAATTTTAAAAAAACAAAATAAAACAGGGCAATATGGTACCACCAGAATGCAGCTATCCTACTATAGTGATCTATGAATATATTATAAAACACCTGAATCAGACAAAATGACCTTCAATGTAATCTTATGAAGATGATAGAAGCCTTTAAAGAGGAAATAAACAAATTCCTTAAAGATATACAGGACATTACAATTGAACAGGTGAAAGAAATGAATAAAACTGTTCAGGACCTAAAAATAGAAGCAATAAAGAAAACACAAACTAAGGCAATCCTCAGATGGAAAACCTATGAAAGAGAACAGGAACTACAGACACAAAGATCACCAACAGAATACAAGAAATAGAAGAGAGAATCTCAAGTGTAGAATTATGGTAGAAGAAATTGATATATTAGTCAAGGAAAATGCTAAAGCTAATAAGTTTCTAACACAAAACATTCAGAAAATTGGGACACTGTGAAAAGACCAAACCTAAGAATAATAGGAATAGAAGAAGACTCCCAACTCAAAGGCCCAAAAAAACCTTCAACCAAAAGGTTAGGAAAGAAAATTCCCCTAACCTAAATAAAGAGATGCCTATAAATGTATAAGAAGCTTACAAAACACTGAAAAGAGTGGACAAGAAAGCTTTCCCACCACATAAAAAAGTCAAACACTAGATGTACAGAACAGAGAAAGAATATTAAAAGCTACAAAGTATACAGGCCTATTAGAATTACACCAGACTTCTCAACAGAGACTTTGGCAAATGTTTTACAGTCTTAACAACATCACAGATACCTGCCCAGATTTCTATATCCAGCAAAACTTTCAATCACCATAGATGGAAAAAACAAGATGTTCCATGACAAAACCAAATTTAAATAATACCTTTCCACTAATTCAGCCCTACAGAGAATACTAAAAAGAAAACTCCAACTCAGAGAGAGTAACTACACCCAAGAAAACACAAGAAGTAGTTAATTCCACACCAACAAAGCCAAAAGAAGAAACACACACACAGTACCACCACCATCAAAATAATAGAGTGGATGAGTAAACAAGATCTATCAATCAGCTGCACACAAGAAACACACTTCAGCAACAATCAGAGTAAATAACTAGAAAAATGTTTTCCAAGCAAAGAGACCCAAGAAACTAGCTGGAGAAGCCATTCTATCTCCTGAAATAGGCTTTTAACCAAAAGTAATCAAAAGAGATCCAGAAGGACACTTCATACTCACCAAAAGAAAAATCTACAAAGATGATGCCTCAATTCTGAGCATATATGCCCCAAAGGCAAGGGCACCCACATTCATAATAGAAACATTACTAAAGCTTATATCATATGTCAGACCCATGCATTAATAGAAGGAAACTTCAACATCCCACCAAGGAGGACATCAGTATAGAAAGTAACAGAGAAATAAAAATAAATAACAGATTGTGAGTCAAATCAACCTAATAGATATCTACAGAACCTTTAAGCCAAACACAAAAATTATACCTACTCAGCACCTCATGGTACTTTTTCTAAAACTGACCATATACTCAGTCACAAAGCAAGCCTCAACATATACAAGGAAATTGAAATAGCTCCTTGTATCATATCAGACCACCATGGATTAAAGTTGAATTTCAGAAATAACATAAAACCTATATATCCATGGAAACTGAACAACTCTCTAATCAATAGACATTGGGTCAGGGAAGAAATGAAATAAAGATATTAAAGACTTCCTATAAGTCAATGGAAATGAAGCTCTGCATACCCTAACTTATGGGACATATTGAAAGCAATGCTAAGAGGAAAAGTCAGAACACTAAGTGCCTTCATAAAGAAATTGAAAGGATCTCATACTGACAATTTAAAAGCATACCTGAAAGCTCTAGGAAAAAAAGCAAACACACCCATGAGGAGTAGATGGCAGGAAATAATCAAACTCTGAGCTGAAGTCAATCAATCAGAAATAAAGAGAACAATACAAAGTATCAACAACAACAAAAAAAGAAATGATTCTTTGAGAAAATCAACAAGACAGACAAACCATTAGCCAAACTAACTAAAAGGCAGTATCTAAAAGGAGACAGTATCCAAATTAACAAAATCAGAAATGAAAAAGGAACATAACAACAGAAACTGAGGAAATTCAAAAAAATCATTAGGTGTTATTTCAAAAGCCTATCCTCCACAAAATTGGAAAATCTAAATGAAATGGATGATTTTCTAGGGTAGATACCACTTACCAAAGTCATATCAAGATCAGGTAAACTATATAAATAGTCCTATAATCTCTAAGGAAATAGAAGCACTCATTAAAAGTCTCCCAAACAAAATAGCCTAAGGCCAGAAGATTTTAGCTCAGAATTCTACCAGCTTTTCAAAAAAAATAATACCAATACACCTCAAACTATTCCAGAAAATAAAAACAGAAAGAACATTACCAAACTCATTCTATGAAGCCATAGTCACCCTGATACCTAAACCACGAAAGACTTAAAAAAAAAAAGAGAACTTCGGACTAATTTCTCTTATAAACATTGATACAAAAATAGTCAGTAAAATACTCACAAACAAGAACATATCAAAGATATCATCCACCATGATCAAGTAGGCTTCACCCCAGGGATGCAGGGGTGTTTCAATATATAAAAATCCATCAGTGTAAACCACCATATAAAAAAAACTGAAAGGAAAAAAACTGCATTAGATGCTGAAAAATCCTTTGACAAAATCTAGTACCCCTTCATGTTAAAAGTCTTGGAGAGATCAAGGATATAAGGTACATACCTAAGCATAATAACAGCAATATACAACAAGCCAATAGCCAATATCAACTTAAATAGAGAAACTTAAAATAATTTCACTAAAATCAGGAACAAGCTAAGGCTACCCACTCTCTCCATATCTCTTCAATATTATATTTTAAGTCCTAACTAGATCAATAAGACAACTAAAGGAGATCAAAGAACTATAAATTGGAAAGGAAGAAATCAAAGTATCACTATTTGCAGATGATATGATAGTATATGTAAGTGACCCCAAAAATTCTATCAGAGAACTTCTACAGCTAGTAAACACCTTCAACATAGTGACTGGATACAAAATTAGCTCAAAGAAGTAAGTACTTTCTTATACAACTATATATTTGTGTAATAAGCATTTTACAAATGGGTTTAGAAAAGGGTTGACAAAGAAATTAGGGAGACAACACCCTTCAAAATAGTTACAAATAATATTAGATATCTTAGTGCAATTCTGCTCAAACATGTAAAAGATTTGTATGAGAAGAACTTAAAGTCTCTGAAGAAATAAATTGAAGAAGATATCAGGAGATGGAAAGATCTCCCATGCTCATAGTTCAGCAGAATTAACATAGTGAAAATGGACATCTTTTTTTTTTTTTTTTTTTTTTTTTTTTTT
>NW_022196897.1:65063764-65071438 GCF_008632895.1 Mastomys coucha | reverse complement strand
ATCCGCCTGCCTCCGCCTCCCAAGTGCTAGGATTAAAGGCGTGCGCCACCACCGCCCGGCGAAAATGGACATCTTATCAAAAAAAATCTACAGATTCAATGCAATGCCCATCAAAATTCTAACACAGTTCTTTACAAACCTCAAAAGAACAATTCTGAACTTAATATGGAAAAAAAAACCAGCATCTTTCTCAGAAGATGAAATAAAAATAGATATCTGAGCTGCACAGATGAAGGAAACTGGGTGGGAGAATGAATGGGAAGAGGAACAGGGCAAGGGATCAGGCATAGGGAGAACAAGGGAAAGGATGGAAAATTGGCAGTGGGGGGCATCTGTAGTAGTGCCACAGGCCTGGGAGAGGAGTGCACCCCAGGAAGTCTATAGTGGTGACTCTAGTGGAAACTCCAAGTAGTGGGGGATATGGATCCTAAAGTGCCCATCTTCTGTAACCACACAGCACTCCCAGTGAAGAGATAATGGCAGCAACTCCCCTAAAAAATATTTGACCCAAAATGTATCCTGCCTACAAGATGTGCAGGAAGAAAGATTGAGCAGAGACTGAGGGAATGCCCAACTTGAGACCTATCCCATGGGCAAAAAAACAATCCCTGATACTATTAATTATACTCTGTTATACTTGAAGACAGGATTCTAATATAACTGTTCTCAGAGAGGCTCTACCTAGCAACCAATGGCAACAGATGCAGAGACCCACAGCCAAATATTAGAAAGAACTTGGGAGTCTTGTGGAAGAGTTGGGAGAAGGATTGAGGGAACCAAAGAGAACAGGGACTCCACAATAAGACAAACACAGTCAACTAACCTGGGTCCTTGGGGTTTCTCAGAGACTGATCCAACCAAAGAGTGAGCTGGACTGGCCCTAGCTCTCTACCCCTGTAGCAGATGTACAGCTAGGTCTTCATGTGGGTCCCCCAACAACTGGAGCTGTGGCTATCCCTGACTCTGTCGCCTGCCTGTGGATCCTGTTCCCCTAATTAGGCTGTCTTATCTGGCCTCAGTAGGAGAGGATGTGCCTACTCCTACAGTGACTTGAGTACCAGGGTGGAGTGATACCCAATGGGCACCTCCCACTTCTCAGAAGAGAAAGGGAGTGGTAGGGGAAGGAGCCATGTGAGGGGGCAACTAAAAGGAGAGGGATGGCTTATGTTGGGCTGTAAACTGAATAAATAAGTAAATGAATGAATAAATGAATAAATAAATGATTAATGATTAATGACCAACGACTTGAATTCGGTTTGGTAAACTGCACTGTCCCTAAAACACAGCTTGACTATGACTTGAAAGCCTAAGTGATTTTTACATTTCAAATCATTTTTAAAATCAGAAGGAAGATGATAATTAATGATGTGCAAATTAAAGAAATTGACATTTTACTATCTATAAATAAAGTCTTCAGGAAGCACAGCTATGCTCATTTATTTATGCTGCTAAGTTTGTGCAGGCAAAGAGAACAGCGGACACCATGAAGCCCACATTACCTAAGAGACTGTCAGTTCAGAGAAAGGTAATTATCAACTCTGTTATGGCCAAAATGAATTAGAGTAGAAGAGGAGTTAAATAATACTTGAAGTTATTCTTACTGCCACAAAACAAAAGGGCTAATACAGCCAAGTAATGCTGATTAAAATATCTCTGGGAACACTGCATGAAATTACTAGAAGTGCCTCAGGTTTCCTTTTGACTTCATGCCTATGATAACTAGAATATTTCTGCTCCAACATCTCTGCCACTCTACCAAGGTGAAGCTGAAAGGCAAACACTTACTTTCAGTAGCAATGTCTTAACTTTATATGGCTATAAAGCAGTAGTTTTAACAAGCATTCTTTTCACTAATGTGTGTGCCCCAAAAATAAAAGTTACAAAGGAAGAGAGCTTGGAATGGCTTTCCATTTCGCACCTTTACTTATTCAGGGCTATGCTGTCAATTATTAAAGAGCTAGGTGCTCCTTGTGGCATAGTTTCTAATGTTTTAGATGTCACCAGGACAGACAGATGTGCTGACATGTGACCCAGACACAGGTTACAATTTCAACCAGACTTAGGAAGCAGGAAGATTAAACTGTATACATTTTTCTTTAGTTTAGCTACAGCTATAAATTCTCTAATAAAGAACATCTCATGTTCTAATTCCACCCCACCAACAGAATTATAACTTAGATGAGAACAGCAGCATAGATAGAACAAATGCAGTCATTCACCTCTAGACTCTATTGAATTTAATGTACCCTAAATGACAGTTTTATTTTATCTCCCATTAAAAAATCAGTCATTCAAAGTTCTTTCAGAGGTAGATATAAAATCCATGAGAATGGTTAAGGTCAACCAGGACATGGTTGAGTGTGTTCTAGGTTCACAACTAGGCCAGTATTCCAAACGTGGACAGGAAGGGGTAGAAGCAATCTGAAAGCTACATGGAGCTGGGAATTTCAAAGAACCCCACAGGTGTGATGACCAGACTTGCTTGATGGGATACACGTAGGAAGTCCAGCACATGAAAATGTTTTGACTAATTCTAATCAGACTTCCTAAGTCTAAATTTTAGTTATAACAGAAAAAAAGAAGGTAATGATTATTATATAAAGAACACTCTGACAAATCAGAATAAAGGTTTTTCTATTTTAAAAATTACCCTGAAATTCTAAAGGGGAGCAGGGTAAAGGAAGAAGTCGCTGGGGAACTACAGATTAAAAGAAACAATGATTTAAGAAATTGTCGCAGTAAGGACATATGTTCCACTATGTTCATAGCAGTCTTATTCATAATAGCCAGAAACTGGAAACAATCCAAATGTCCCTCAATAGAGGAATGGATACAGAAAATGTGGTACATCTACACAATGGAATACTAGTCAGCTATTAAAAACAATGAATTTATGAAATTCTTAGGGAAATGGATGGATCTAGAGAATGTCATCCTGAGTGAGGTAACTCAATCACAAAAGAACACACATGGTATGCACTCTCTGATAAGTGGATATTAGCCCAGAAGATTGGAATACTCAAAGTATAATCCACAAACCACAAGAAACTCAAGAAGAAGGAAGACCAAAGTGTAGATACTTCATTCCTTCTTAAAAGGGGGAAGTAGTTGCAGAGACAAACTATGGAGCAGAGACTGAAGGAAGGACAATTCAGAGACTGCTACACCTGGGAATCCTTCCCATATTCAACCACCAAACCCAGACATTATTGTGGATGCTAGCAAGTGCTGGCTGACAGGAGCCTGATATAGCTGTCTCCTGAGAGTCTCTGACAGTGCCCGACTAATACAGAAGCAGACGCTCACAGCCATCCAGTGAACTAAGTACAGGGTCCCCAATGAAGGAGCTAGAGAAAGGACCCAAGGAGCTGAAGGGTTTGTAGCCCCTTAGGACGAACAACAATATGAACTAACCAGTACCCTCAGAACTCCCAGGGACTAAACCACCAACCAAAGAGTACACATGGTGGGACTAATGGCTCCAGCAGCATATGTAGCAGAGGATGGCCTAATTGGTCATCAAGGGGAGGAGAGGCCCTTGGTCCTGTGAAGGTTCTATGCCCCAGTGTAGGGGAATGCGTGGGCCAGGAAGCAGGAGAGGGTGGGGTGGTGAGCAGGGAGAGGGGGAGAGAACAGGAGTTATTTTTTTTCTTTTTTTCAGAGGGGAAATCGGGAAAAGAGGTATCATATGGCATGTAAATAAAGATAATTTTAAAAAAATAAAAATTAAAAAAAGGAAATTGTCTCAGAAGAAAATAAGTTTTTAAATGCAGTTCAGAAATAGAATATCTACCTATGGTATTCCAAGAACTAAAGAGGAGAAAAGAAAGAAGAAATTTAAGTACAGGGTGTGTCCCTTGATTGTTTTTTGATACTAAAGGGGGATATTTACTAATATGGCATAGAATGGGCCCTCAACTCTAGACTTCTAATCAGTGCTTGCTTCCCTCAGTGTGGCCTGATGACACTCAGTCCCCCTAGGGAAGATGTGTATGCTGCCTTCCCTTCCTCTTGGGTGGGCGCGTGTTTCTCCTACTTTCTCTGGGAGCTCTTCTTCTCTCCAGACTCTTCTGCCCATTACTGAGAAGATAAAGCTCTGGGTTGCTGTAGAATCAACTCCTCAGTGCTACTTAAAGGCTCTACACCAGTGGTTCTCAACCTGTGACCTGCAACCCCTTTAGGGGTCAAATAACCCTTTCACATGGTCCGCCTATCAGATATTCTGCATATTAGGTATTTACATTGCATTAAATTCATAACAGTAGCAAAATTTGTAGTCATGAAGTAGTTATAAAAATAATTTTATGGAGTCACCATAACACAAGGAACTGTACAAAGTTGTAGCATTAGGAAGGTTGAGAACCACTACCCTAAATGCTCTGCCTTTGACTTTCTCAGGCAATCTTCCTAATACTGCAGCCCTTTAATGCAGTCCCTCATGTTGGGGTTGTATTTTGTTGGAGAAAGGGAAAGAATGTGAAAGCTGAGCATGTAGATTCTTGGCCACATATGAATAGTCTATTAATAACTGACTGTGATGTACTTTGCTCCATGACTGATAAGGCCGTTTCTGTCTTGAGCCAATACTTCCCCAACACTGGACAGTGAAGCAACAAATGAAATACTGAATCCCAACAAGCACATAGAACTCTTGTGTAATTTCTAAATGATAGCTGAACAATCAGAAAATAATAGGGAACCAATGACAACTAGGTTGGATTCATTAAACAATTTACTAAATAAGCTAGATAAATTATGAATCAAAAGAACCAATAGATTTTCTCTGTTTTGCCAGTAATTGTTAGAAATGTAACAGAAGTAGATGTAGAAAATGTTATGTAGCTGTAAACGCATGAATTGACCTCATTTAATTTTCAAGAAAATTACTATGAAAATGGCTGGTGAGATTCCCAGCGTGTAAAGACATTTGGCACTAAGCCTTAAAACCCAATTTGAAATCTGGAGATCCATGTGGTCAAAAAAGTAACCAACTCACCCAAGTTGTCCCCTAACTGCCACATAAACATGTGACAGATACATTCATGCACCCAAACTAAAGAGATGTGCTTTTCCTTTATGAACACTTAGCATAGCAAAAAGTAAGGCCATGGACCAAGACTTTGCTGGAGCCAAAAAAACAGCAGCAATTCCTATGCTTATCAAATGGCCATTACAGAGCATGCCTACCTCCTACATGTATTTGGATTATTGATCTAGTGATAGAGTAGTAAAGCAGTAGTAATATATTTTCTACTTAAAAATTGTAAAAAAAAAAAAAAATTAGGATCAAACATGTTTTAAAATTAAAGATGGGAAATTATTATTTAAAACATGCTGGGTTTGATGGTTAGTGCCACAACACGCTAAAATGTTAAAACAATATAAAAATTTAATATAATTACAAAAGAAATGAAAATTATAACCAAATTTATTTCTTTCGCCAAAAAAAAAAAAAAACCCTAGGAGATGAAAAGGAAGATAAATAAGAAATGACAAGGGAAATGACACAAGAAAAGGCATGTCAGGAGTGGGTGGAGTCAAGGAAGGAGTTGAGACAAGATAACCTCCGATTTTCACTTTCGTTCTTGTTCCACTCCTGTTTCTTTTCATATAGGAGGCCAAGGGAAAGAGGCAGTGGCAAGCATTCTAGGAGAGATTCTGAAGGAAATAATAAAAGTATGGAAACTGGAGGGGGGAAAGGTTTGAAAAGAAGAACCATGTTAAAATATATAGAGAGATGTTTGAATAACAACACTACAGCAAATCTGTATAAATTACATAAATTCTCTCACATTTCTCAGTACCGGACTTAACTGTACTTGAAGCCACAGCTCTCCTGTATTCATATAGCCAACAAGATGGCCAAATATGATGGAAAGAATCAAATTAAAAGATGTTGTAACTCAGCCATTTCTGGCAGTGCCCCACAGAAAAGCAACATCCAAGCTCTGTGCTGAATGCAGCAAAGGTCAGAGAGCACTGAGCACTTGAGTGGAGATACAGACAATGCACTCAAGAGTAAAGAGAGATTCACACAGGATCCCAAGACAAATCTATGCTGTGAAGTCACACAGGAAGCATTGCTCGGTTTCAAATTGTGTAGATAATGTATGGTCTTAGTACAATCAAACCCTGCCTGTGTAAGACTGATGTGACAACAAAATTTCCAAAATGCAAAAATTAATATTTATTATCTTTCACTTATGCACCCAGTGCTATGGGCTTTCTGTTTAGTATTCGTAAGTGTTAAGTTGATTTATAATACATTTCAAGGACATTGCCTTATTGTAAAATAACTTGAATATGAAACTAGTCTTTTTAGGGGCACCATCTGTTGTTCATGACACTTTAAATGAAGGAGATTTCAGTTGCTAAATATTCCAGAGAAACATATGAAGATTTGGGGTTTCTAAGAAAATACAATATCCCTAAGCATACAATGAAACCCTATCTTCAAAGTGTTTGCACTAGCCAAAAAAAAAAAAGTATTTAATTATATTTGATATATAGACTTTTTCCTGAAAAGGCAAAATCATACATACATTGGATTGATCTTTCCTTAAATCAAAACAAGAAGAAGATGATGATGAAAAGCGGTGAGATTTTTACTTATAACCCTGTAAGGACAGAAAGAAATGGATGTCATGCATCTTGCCCTAAATCAAATGTTTCTGAAGAAACCAAATAGATCAGGCCCTTAGCCCAAGATGTAAAAGGGGGTTAGTCATCCAAGGGCACAGCTAAGAACTGAAGAAAAATAATCTAATACCACTGCCTGGCATTTATTTCCCCAACTATAGTGCCTCATTTATTTTAACAGAACTTAAACATGCTAGAATTTCTCATGTGAATAATTAAGGAATACTAATTAGGACTCCAACGTTCTTGCAAATAAGAAGTCATCTCATAAATGTTTAGAGAGAAGATCGCCTAATAGTAATGTTTTGCACAGTGTGGAGGAAGGCTCAAAGGCTTTGAAGAGAGCACCTCAGTTAAACTATTACTGAAGAAGTAGAGCTGTATTGTCTGTAAGCTATGCTAGCCTCTAATAATATACACTGTCAATACACCAGTTGAACTGCTGTGTCGTCAGAGCACCGGGTCAGGATTGCCATTCTGTTTTCTACATTGTACACTACATATCAGTGTAAAATGATACTCTGTTCAATATTTTATATGACTGAAGGATGACGCTAGAGTTGAATTTATTGCCACGCATACTTGAAACTAAATCATGTAATGCCAGAGACAGTGTTTCCAAGTTATCAGCTAGCATAACTGATGGGAAGACATTTTATATATAAATTCATTTTGATCTCATTTTTCATTTGCTAACTTATTGCTTTATAGCTACCTAAAATATTTTATAGCTGGAAAAAAATGACATCTTCACATACAATCTAATTCAGTTGGAGTTTGACAAGGAAGAGAAAACCAAGACTTGCTCCCATTTTGAAAGTAGTTTAATTTTTTTCTATTTTTTATTAGATATTTTTTTATTTACATGTACATTTCTCCATTCCAAGTTTCCCCTCCAAAAAACAAAAAACAAACAAAAACAACAAAAACAAACCCCTGTTGCCTCCCCCCTCCCATGCCTGCCACACCACCCTCTCCTACTTTCTGGCCCTGGCATTCCCCTACACTGGGGCACAGAACTTTCACAGGGCCGAG
>NW_022196897.1:65046333-65062351 GCF_008632895.1 Mastomys coucha | reverse complement strand
ATGGTACATCAATTTTGGAAAACTTAATTTTTCACAAAGCTAAATATAGGCTCAATTAATTCCACAACCACAGGCCTCCATTTAGTCTTATTTCTACACCAAAAATTATAATAGTTTATAGATATAGATACAGATAAATACAATTACCCCCAAAGTGGGAGAAAATAAGAGTACATCCTGGTGTTTCTGTTCTTAGCTATTACATCATCATTCCATCCTTGTGTTCTTGGTTATGTTCAAGTTTCCACTACACATCAAACTTATTTAGATGCTCCCCTGCCACCCATGACTCTTAAACACATTGTTTCCTACATAAAATGCAGTTAGGTTTTCAACAGTCTATATTCCCTTTTCAGGCTCAGACTTTCTGTTTAAAATTTGCATACATTACGGTTTACATCTTTAGTGATAGATTTCTACAAGTTTTGACAATGTAATTTTGTGAACAGTCATTGGTTCAGCATGCTATAAAGTTTGCCATCCTAAAAGCACCCCACATTTCATCTCGAATCCTAAATTTTAAACAGATCTTTGGCAACAACTAATCTAAAACCATTATATAGTTTTGTCTTTTCAAGAGTTCCATACAGTTTGAATACTACAGCATTTTAAGTGCTTACTTGAGTTAGCAATGTGAACTTCAGTTAGTATGGGTTTTCCATGGCTTAATTTTAAATGTAATTGCTAAACATTGTTTTATTATATTTATGTACTATATGAGTAAATATATTTCAAAATCCATTGAAGTAGTTTAATTATTTTAGTTCAGAGTTTTAGTTTGGAGTTGCTATTATTTAGGGAAGACGTATTTATCTTGGGACAGAATTTGATGTTGTCTTGGTGCAAAGGGTTTTCAGTATGGTGGAGAAAAACAATCAAGGTGGAAATAATATAGTATATTTATTCCTCATTTACTAATTCCTTGTATAAATATAAGTTTATCCTAAACTCAAGTTAAAACTCTACTTAATTTTCCCAAATGTTCATACAATGACTATTTCTATAATTAAATTCCAAAATAATCATGTATCCTAAGGTTTGAAACTATTTCACTCAGTAAAAGTCATTGAAGACCTTTCTAAGACATTGTGTTATTTGGAATATACAGAAGTCAATATGCCAAGAATTTTCTCACTGACTAGGAAGAAAAAAAGTTGCTAATATGGGAGTGGGGACAAACACTACGAAAGACTCAATTAGCACTTACCCCTTAGAAATAAAAATATTGATCAACACATGACTGAAGACAGATTTCTTCTCAAAAGATTATTCTTAATTTTTTTCTCTTCTAAAATTCTGGAAGTTTAGAAATACAATGAAGGGGGGAAGCCAAATTTCTAAGTATAGAAACCACCGCCTTATTTATTTTCCCATAATTTCAATGCAATGTAAGATGCACAAGTCACTTTGTCCTGGCATGTGGGGCTCACTAAATACCACAGCTACTAATTTGTTTTTCTTTTGTTTTAAGACAGGGTCTTGTCATGTAGCCTAAGGGCCTTGAACTCCCAATCATGCTGTCAATGTCTCTCAGTGGCTAGGATCACAGGTATATACAACCAGCATGCCTAGCCACTTCTCACTGTATTACCCATGGCCATTCAAACACAATGATGGCTTTGTTTACATAGAAATAAAATTAGCCAAAAGAATTGTGCACAATTATTCTGTATGATGTATGCTTGGTCCATATGGTGGTGTATTTTGGCACTTAAAACTGCATGTCCATTGTAGAACATGATTAATAAAATATCATGAGGCTTTGCAATAATCACTTCCACATGGTTACTTAATAGACATTAACCTAGGAATAACCTCTGGAGCCACTGTATGTAAGAAGATATCTCTAGTAGACATAAATCATGAAGAAAGATGATCCAAGCAGCAGAGGAGTCAAGTGTTTCTGTCTGTCTCACTCAGGTGAAGGAAAAGTCCATGTAATTCAAGGTAAATTATTTGGTCTCTAATCTTCATCCCACTGCCATAAAATAAAACTGATGATGCTTGCCAAGGACCACAGGAGTGCCAGAATATGAATAGATTGCCTTGTTCATCAATAAGCTACGAGTCAAACAAAATACTCCACTTGAATTACATTATGATGACTTAATTTTCTTATATTGATTTTATATTTGCTTGAAATTACTCTATAGGAAAAAAAGAGGTCTCTAGTAAAAGGAATGAATGAAGTCTTTAGTAAGTCTCCTCAACAAGAGTATACAGGGTATCAGTAATCTTAGTGACTGTAATAAGATGAGATAGAGCCATCAAGCCTTAAGCCTGACACACGGCCATGTTTTATAGGATGTTGATGGTTTGCTTGTAAAGACTAAAATGAGAGTAACTGTATAGAATAATGGCCATGAGTAGATCATGAGTGAGGGGAATTAAAAGTTCTCAGGGCACAGCATGTTAAATTTATCAATAGTGAGATTAATGATCAAAATGAAATCAAATCAATTACTTAAATAAAATAGAAAGAAATCATCTCAGGAAAGAAGAAAGCATGCAATCTTTGCAATTTCAAGATCTATGACCAAGACTTTCAATAGTGTCTACTGTCATGAACAGATTTATTGAACAGTTTTACAGCTATTGTTCACTGTCATATATAATAAATCATCTACCAAATCATATCCAAACCCTTTCTGAATTTATCTACACTTTCAGCTAACAGTGCCTACTGTGTGTCTGGCTCACAGTTAAGCTCCACTTTAAAATATTGAGAGATCTCTTCACACAATTTATTATCTTAGCATTTCAACATATTAACATATATTAATATATATATGTATATAATTTCTCAGAGAGTAGCCAACGAAACATCATTTTGAACTTATCTAAAAATTCTTTAACTAAATTTCTAAAATAATATAAGTAATAATAACAGGTGACAAATATATTTTCAAATAACATGACTTATAACAGCAACTTCTAAGACAATCTTCATCCATGAAACAAATTAAAGCACTCAGAAAAGAATGGCCCAACTCAGGCTGAAGTCTATCTTAGTTGGTACATCTTTGGAAACATCATTCTAAAGAAGGAAAGTGTTTATATAGAGTTTGAGTACAAGGTGTGTTATATGCCTTTTTAACTAGCCTATTGGGCTATTATATGGCTTTCAACTCTAACTGTAAAGTGCTTTGCATAGTACCTGGTAGTACATAGGTCCCCTTGAAGTTAGCTCTTAAAATCAGGACCACCCTCTCCCTCTCCTGAGGTTCTGACTTCTGTGTGGTAACAATGGCCACCCTTTCAGAAATACTGAAAATATACTTTGCTCTCTCAATTTCATTTCTCAAAGAGAAAGAATCATTTACCTGAATGATAAAGTTTCAAAAAGACGAGTGGCCTAGGAGATGGTTCAGCAGATAATGGTGTTTGCCAAGCAAGTATAGCAACTTAGAGTTCAATCCCTGAGGTAAAAGAAGAGAGCCAACTCCACAAAGCTGTTCTCTGGCTTCCATGAGTGTGTTGTACGAACACTCCAAACACCCAGATGAGATTATTCACTAGGACTTGTCCTTTAGAGGCCACAATAGAAGCTAACAATTTCCTGTGCCTACACATCACTGGTTATCCTGACATAAAACCAATTTAATGTTGGTCTTAAGTCTTTAAGTTGCCTTTCAGTCTCTTGTTTGATTGCAGGAAACACTTGTTATGTGGCAGGTCTCAGGAAATCTGATTGTGGTGGCAGGTCTGTCATTCAGCATTATCATAAAAAAATTATTGATTCTGTGACTCATGCCTGCTCTTTAAGTGAATTTAAATCAAAAGTGAGAGAAGTAGGTTTAATCATCAAGCATTTGATTTTAAATCTTCCTGATCACCAGTATCAGCAGCTATTGTTGTTACTGCCATATTGACCAAGAAAGAGATTCACATGTGTGCTGCAGACTGCCAACATGATTTCAAAGGACCCATCTAAAGGGTGGCTTCTACAGAAAATATGTTAGGAAATAAAGAGACACAGTTTTATTAGCAAAATTGGTAGGTGTCGAACAGAGGCTTCAAACTGGATATGAAAAGCAAGGATCAACTGTTTAAGAAGAAATTATTAAAGGAGAACATTGGAAGAGAAAAAAAGACACTTTTATATCTGTATCGTCCTGGAAATCCACTTAAATCTGATACATATGTAGCTGGCTTTCTAGAGTAGTGAAGGGGAAGCCGTAGTTATTATATTAGAACTGCAAGAATAGATATTCATTGTATGATGAAAGCTACTTACTGCTAAGGGTATTTTCAAGTTTTTAATGTAGTAAGAAAGTAAAATCAGTACACTACTAGAATTGATTGAAGATTGGAAAATAGTGTTCTGTAATCAAATCTGATTTCCACGTGATGTCATATAGCTTTGTGGTATGGCATCATAGAACTGATCACAACTTTCATATTGGCCAGTCAATTTATCCATGCCTCTTTCCTTTTCTTTCAAGGCAATTATGTTTCTCAGTCACTAGTTGTTTGCATAAAGTCATCCACTCACTCTCCGTGTGAATTAAGGCACTATTACACCTTGAGTACGAAATGTCCCCATGGGCTTGTATGCTGAGTTCTTGGTCCTTGACTGGTAGCATGAATTTGGGACATGCTGAAGACTCGTGGTCAGACATAACCAAAGTAGGTATGTCACTGGGATTTGGGATCTTAGGTGCTGTCCCTCTCCCCTCTGTGTTCTGTCTACTATGAAGTCATTGGCCTCTGCCTCATGTTCCTAGACTTAAAATGTTCTATGCTAGCATGGGCCCAGAATCAATATAGGCAAGAACTATTGCTTGGATCCTCCGAGGCCATGAGCCAAACCTTTTCCCTCTCTTGGGTTTTTCTCTCCAATCATAGTGATGAAAAAGCAGCTAACATTCACATACCAACAGGACTTATTTCTAACAGGATATATAACTTTTATAGTTTTGATCTGTTCTTCTGATTCTAGAAAACATGTAAGCATAATACAAGGGGGGGGTGGTACTGATAGAGAGAAAACTCTCTAAACTGTGAAGAACCACTGGTCTATCATAAATACTTTTGAGTATGAACACTGTCACTGCCTGGTGAACAAATAGCAGGACATACCTAAATTTGAGCCATCACATTCTACTCCATCTTTTATGACTGATGCTGCAGAAGAGATGAATAACAGCTGTTTCTCTTGGATTGAAAATAAATAAAGAGATTTGTAGCCTGAACCCCTGTTTGCATTGTTGACTAAAAGCATATCAGATGCAGTTAAGACTGTCTTTGATGATTTAACTGAAAGAACAAGAATTCAATGGCAGCCATTTCTACTGGACATTGATTCCCATGAAAACTCTGTAGCGCAGCATTTCTCATGGAGATAGATTGTTGAGAACCAAAGACAATAGTCTCATCCCTAAAAATTCTTTTTGACCCTCAGATTATCTTCATGTTGTCCCTTGACCACCAAGAGACATTTTGGGAAAAGATAAATAAATATATATGTATATATGTATATAATATATCCATTTATTTGGTATTAAATAGAAAGGAGTCTATAATTCTGGCCTTTGTCAACTGCATTGATTGCCCAACCAATCAGAAAATGAAAAATAAAGTAAATCTATGCAATGTCTAGTGTTTATAGGCTAACATTTAAAGCACATGGCTAACATGGTAATAAGCTAAAATAGTCACAGAAATGGTAAAGAAATTCAAGCAATTAATGTCCCCAAACTGTAAATGAGAAATTTTAAAGTTTTCTATTTATAGAGCATAAGGATAATGTCACCTAGGATTGCATGAGAGGATCCTTTTATTTGAATAAAAATTCAGAAAGTAACATGATGAAAAATTAATAAAGTGAAAATAAGCTTAAATGTGATATTATTTTTTCCTCACAAGGTAAAATCAAAGCATACATCCATCAGAATACACAGGGAACTGACTGTCTCTAGGATTTCTTGAGTGTGCCAAAGGAGTAGATGTTTATTTCATATACAAAATAGCACAGCTTTTGCATTAAACCTATGCACACCCCCCTGCATACTCAAGATCATCTCTAGACTACTTACAATACCCCATACAATAGGAATGCTATGCAGATCGTTGTACTGTACTGTTTAGGAAATGACAGGAAAGACTATAGAAAAGAAAAGGCTGCATCCGCCCAGCACTGATGCAAGTCTTGCCCATCTTTAAAATGTTTCAAATGTATAGATCAGTGCAGATTTGCAGGATACAATGCAATGTTTTGACATAGAGACACTGTATAATGATCCACTCAGGATCACTACAATGCCCATCATCTTAAGAACAGACTAGAAATTCTATCTACTGGCTGTTTCAAAACACAAAGTAGATGATTGCTTATTGAATTTACCTACTATGCAATAGGTCACACAAACTTGTTTTTTTCTATTTTTTCCCATATAAATTGTTATATATGAGTCTGTGTGTGTGTGTGTGTGTGTGTGTGTGTGTGTGTGTGAATTATTTTTTTAAGCAGTCACTTATTTAGTCTTAAACTTGCTATGTCATCAATCCTTGGTCTCCTCTACCTTCTCCCACCATTCCATCTAAACCACAACTTTATACTTGTTGACGAACCTATTTTCACCCCATCTCCTTCCTATATTGCTTAGCTTCTGATCAATATACTTCATTCATTTTTTATGAAGTCAACTTTCTAAATATTATACAAATAAGTGAGGTCATGAAATAATTATCTTTTGTGTCTGATTTATGTCTCAGGATAATACTTTCTAGGTTTATCTATATTGTTGCAAATAATGCAGTTTCATATTCTGTGTGGCTAAATAGTACTCTCTGATAGATAGATGATAGATAGATAGATAGATAGATAGATAGATAGATAGATAGATAGATAGATAGATAGATGGATGTTGCATATAGACACATGTTTTTGCTATTCATTCACTGCAGATTATTTCATGGATATTAGGAATAGTGCTAAAATGTACACACTAGAGTACAGATGCATTTTCAATAGATTTACTTAATTTTCTTTGCCCACATATTTAGAACCATTGGCTCATATAAAAGGTGAGTGTTTGAGGCTATTGTAAATAGCATTATTTTCTCAATGTCTTTTCATCAAATTTTCTATTGGTATAAAAAAAATAAAAACTATGATTTCTATATGTTGCTTTTGTTTAAAATCCTGCTACTTTGGCAAGCTTTCTTTTTGAGATCCAGTTTGTTAGGTGTCAGGTTTAACAGTAGTGCACCTGCCTGCATGTGCCTGACCCTCTCTACTCTGCCAGCCATGGCATATCCTAGTCCATGATCTGAACACTCACTGCAGAATTTGCTCAGTCTACTAAAAGAGCAAGTCCTGGCTCTATGAAGAGTTGTTCTGAGTTGAAGAGCTGTGTGTCACTTTCATTTGTGATAAATAATCCAATGGCTAAGCTAAGTTTTTAAAAGCAACTCGTGAAATTTGTTTTTTTTGTTTGTTTGTTTACCTCATTCCCTATCTATACCAAAGTAATGCTAGTAAATTTATGAATTGTGGAAAGTGTTGAGTGCATGGACCAGGTAGAGATTTTAAGTATCTAATATAATCAACCAGGACATTTTCTAAATGATTGTTGAGAACATTAGGAAACACTTAATAATGTGAATGAAATACACTTTGTTTTTAAACTCCTTAATGTAAAAATCAACACAGTTAGTTAGGTTTTATTTCTCATAATTTCCCCTAGAGGTTTCCTGAATACTTAAGGCACTTTGACAAATAGCAAACGTTAGCTAACTGCTAAGGAGAGATGAGGAGATTTTTCTTGTATTTTTATTTAGCTTCATATTGAGTAGATGTTTTCCATTACTTTAGGTTATTTCACAGAACCTCTATTTCACTTCAAAGAAACATAATAGCAATTAACAGAACTTGAGAAATTAGTATTAAATTGCCAGTAACATTGATGTGCAGCAAGCAATAAATAATGAAAGACTTTGGTCCCCTACAGGACAATCTGTTGAAATAGCACTTGCCTACTCCTTTGTTTATACTTTTACTCTAATTTATAAGTCATATAATATTGGTTTCTTGTCATTCTCCATAACTAATTGGCAAAAATTACTCTGAGAAGTTATTGCTACTAGAAACTACTTAAGAGTTATGATTGGCCCTGTTAATGTTCTGGTGCTGAGGTTTGGTCTGTTGCTATGTATTGTAATGCTAAGTGCAGGGCTCTCAAGTCCTTGTTGTCCCAAAGATGAGAGAGTCCCCATGTAGACCCAAATGACACTCTGTGATCTTGCTCCCAAGTTATTTCTAATTGGTAAAGATGCCAACATCCAATACCTGTGGCCAAAAGAGACATAGGTAGAGTTTAGGGTTCCCAGGCTTGGGGTCAGGGGGAACTACTATGGAGAAGTAAGAAGTAAAGAGAGGAGAAAGCAGCCATTGGTTAGGTGCGTCATAAAATGATGTCCATGTGGGCTGGCTAATTGGAGATAAGAGCAGCCCAGATGAAATATGGCAAACTATATACTGAGGTTATTAGCTGGGAAATAGACATAATAGCATAGGGAATAGATATCTGTCAAACTCTTGTGCTAACTAAAGCTTATTATAAATATAAAAGTTGTGTGTATCTTTTGTTAGGGAGCTAAATGGTTAAAGGTGGGGTAAAAACCGTGGATTCGGATTAGATTTTTTTCTACAACATTCTGGTTATTTTCATGTGATAGAAATTCTGGAAATTGTAAAAAAAGGTATATGTACCTCATAGTTGTTAATAATGGTTCTTTTTTCACATGGATAAAGCATCATTCTTGCATTCTCTACTAATTTCTCTTGCATTTTGAATTAAGAATCCTGAGTTCTAGTCATAGCTTTGGCAATAAATCATTAGATGATCCACCCGAGCCACAATGAAGAGATGTATTTTAAAGTTTGTTCTCTAAAATTTTATGATTCCAGGTATATTTAAGTAGTACTGCTCATTTATTAAATAAACTATAGCGACACCGACAAGTTATTAGATGTGAATCCTTGGGTAGCATGTCCACCATCAAGGTCAGGATCGTGTATCTCTCCATTTTTCATAAGCTGTAAACCTCTGGAGAGTAAAGACCAAGACAGAAATCCTCAAATAAATCTGCCTTGCAATAATCAGCTGACCTCACCAACCTTCAATGTATTGATATCTTTTCGGTGTTCGTATCAACGCTACCCTCTGATATTTGAAAACAATACTATAAACCAAGTCCCCTTTAAAAAGGAAAAACCACTAAGAATATTCCTCACACAAAATAAAACTGTTTGAGCTAGCATTTAACCTTCATACAGTGAAAAACAAACACAAAGCCATTAGTGAAATAACGTCATCTGGCTACTCCAATCTTGTGCTCTTAGGTTCTGCTAGTAAGAACATTAATCAAAGGCCACAGGAAATTTCTCTTCTCTTTTTAAAATGTACCCATTTATCAGCTAATGATACTTTATACCTTATGCACTCCTCATAATCTTTGAAACCTAATACCTGAAATATAAATTCAAAGATTGAACATAATACTGTCCAGTTAGTGGTAATAGTTCATGCACTAAGAATGAAGATTCTGGGTGATGGATCAGTTTGTGCACCTGCCACACAAGTTAAAGAACAGTAAACACAATAGAAGAGTATCTTTGCAACTTCTGAAAACACCAAAGACTCATACAAGCACACATCATCCTTGCAAATTTCAACTACAATGTACTCAGAACTTATCCAATCAATATGGAAAAAATGGCCTCGGTGGGAAAAGAGGCCAAACATATGAATAAACAATTTGAAGACAAATATACAAATGTTAATTGCATCTAATACTTATACATTCCTTGATCACCAAAGAAACCACGTTAAAACAAAATGTCACTTTATATTTAACAAATTACTTGGCATTGCGAAGTTAAATACTACCTGGGATCCAAAAGGATAGGGTGTCACAGAAATGCAACTTCAATGGGGTAGGATTGCTGCCAGAGAAGCTTGCCAGGCCTTCTCTTGCATTCTCAGGTTTAGAGTAGAAAGTATATTTCTATTCATTGTAGTTGTCAACTCATCAGAACCCATCACAGGTCAGCCTTCTCTTTAAACCATGATGTGGAGTAAAGCAGGAGCCTCTCGCTCCCCATGCAAGTCTGGGAGAGGAGCAGGGTAGGTACCAACAGCCATCCTTAAAGACCCACCTCCAGCACATGTCCAATGCCAGTGAAGGGTTAGGACTCACACAGCTCACGTCATGCCTGGAAATTCTACAGAATCATATTGTCATCTTATGCTTCTATAGAATGTGACATTTTTTGACTCTGTGGTTCCACCAAATTTTCCATTTCACTTAAGTCTTGTAAAAGCTAATGGAGTTGTTGTCTCAGATTGATTGCTATTGCTACAGAAAAATACCTGAGATAAGATAACTTAGAAAACACAGAAGTTTATTTAGCTCATGGTTCTAAAGGCTGGGAATTCTGGGAGTCTCAATAGTACCAATCTTTTCACATCGGGAGAAGGTCATCTTACTGCACCATAACAAGGTAAAGATTATCATCCTATAAGACAAAGGAAACATGCCATCTTCCATGCTCCTGTTTCTTTGGGGGATGTAAATGAATTGTTATTCTAAAGAGAAGCTTCAAATTTAAGTAACAGCAAATGAGGAGTAAGTAAACTATTGCCACAGATGTACATGACCTTCATGATATATAATATAAAAGGCATTTTAATTTTTGACTCTTATCCCAAGAATGCCAAGTGTTTTTCCATTCAATCCAACACTTCTGAATATATGCATGTGTATACACATGTATATATGTATATATATTAATATATATAATAGAAGTTGTTTATTGAAAGGAAACCCTCATAGCAGACAAAGAAAAGGAAAGCAATAATTAAGAAATTATATAAAACATTCTTTATAGAATATTCTTTAGGTTGCAGTTGATTAATTGACTAATTTTCTTTCTTTTTTAATTCTTATATATATTACATTCTCTTATACATTACATTCAACTTCAGTTTCCCCTTTTCTCACCTCTCCTCTCTTCCAATCCACTCCTCTTCCAATTATTTACAAAAAAAAGAGCAGGCCTCCCAGTTATCTCCACTGAACATGACAGAACAAGTTACAGTAAGACTAGGCACAAACCATTACAGTAAGGCTGGAAGAGGCAAGCCAATAGGAGGAAAGAGGTTTGACTAATTTTGATATCTTCACAGTGATACACACATGATTACTTGCAGAACTGGTTCAATTGCTTAAAAGCCCAGATCCTTTCAGTTCTCTATATAAAGCTTTGGAAGTCACTTATGTTAATGTGAAATGGAACTAATACTTTTACACAACACCAAATGCACACTTTAAAAAGCCAAGAAATAAACAAAGAACAGGATGGAGTTTTCCCAAAGCTTCGGTGTGAAAAGACAAAAAATAAAATAAAATAAAATAACTGACTTCACACACATGAATCAGTTTCCTTAAAATTCCAAGTACAGCTGAGCATCAGGAATACAGCTGAAGCTGAAGCTGGGGCAGAAGGATGGAAAGTTCCAGGCTCACTTGGGATACATAGCTAGACCTTCCATTAAAATTGTAAAACTTTACATCTTTTTAAAAATAAAATAGAAGAAACCAGAAGTAGTAGTAGATGCCTTTAATCCCAGCACTCAGAAAAAAAGAGGCAGGCAGATCTTTATGAGTTTGAGACCAGCTACATAGTGAGTTATAAGTCAGCCAGAGCTACACAGTGAGAACCTATCTCAAAAACATAAAATAAAATAAAATAAAATAAAAGGACTAGAGGAAGTAGGAAAAGTAAGAAGGAATGAACTGGAAAGTTTCTCCCGCCATTTTGGGGTAGAACACCCTCCTCTCTGGATGAGCTACACTCGCACACTGGCCAATAAATACTTCTCCGGAGACTCCAAGACAATGTGTGATGGTGTGGATGGATCCAACCTCTCACTCTGCTTTCTCCTTATATCCTTAATTGGCTGTAGCTTCTTGTTGAAGGTGTCCATTTTCTCTAGGTGACTGATGTACTGTATCTGTAGGCCACATGAAGCAGGCTAGTTTTAGTTAGAGAACACATGCCATACTTGATCACAACCTTCATACAAGGCAGCCAGTTTCTCCTACCATTTGACCTGTAGAGTTTCCAGGAATCACCTTCCACGTTTGGCACAGTAGAGAACTGAGAAGAGTCAGGCTTAGTGCCAAGAAGGAACCCTCCCTCTGGATAGAGCTTTATGTTCCACTGAGACAAGTCTCTTGCTTATTTGATGAGGCCCACCAGTCCTAGCATGAAGTCTGATCTTATCTAACCCTGATACCCAATGATTTAATCTAGTCCTTCCCGAAGTCTCCAAGTCTATGCACCATCAATATATGTAGTTAGGGGATAAGCTATCGATGTATGAAGCTTGGGAAATACTTTCAAACCATGGCATAGGTCCAAGTTAAATCAAAAGGTAAAAACAAATACAAAGATTTGTGCTGGTTTTTATTTCAGAAAAAAAAAAAAAGGTAAAGTTTATGCTTCCAGAAATGAAGTAAATTTTAGCTAGCCCCTGAATATTCTTAGGGTCTCTTACAGTCTTAAAATCAAAAGACTAAAGAGCTAAGAATCCAATTACCTCAAGCCACATACCATAAAACTTTTTAAAAAAATAAATAAATCATTAGTGATGCTTCTGAAAGTGTGATTTAAAAATAATTATGCCTGAAATTTGTTAACTGATTTTTAAATAAAACTTATGAATAAAGCATAATAATTTACACCTAAGGATTTACCCTTCAAACATTGAAGAAAAGTGTGATATTTCAAGCTTTTAATGTAATATTGAATATCTTTCTCCAAAGACATTAGATGACTTTGATTTCCCCAAAATTGGGTCTGTTTCTCTCTCTTAGCAGTATATCACTGGAGGGTGATAAAGTAGTATCTCAAAGTGTGGGAAGGGCCACCTGTCTCAGAACCATCTCAGCGTTTAAAATATTTAAAATACTCAATACTTAAGACCTTTCTTCAATCAGGGAACATAGACTATCTAAAGATGGGAGCCTGTGAGCTTGTATTAAAAAAAAAAAAAAAAAAAAACTCCCCAGTATTCTTAAATCATAACCTGGAGAAATAAAGTACTTAAGCACTCTAATTAAAATGTGAAAAGCACTGTGTTGTAAATATAAAATATAAATAGGATCTTCTCTCTGAATTTATAAATATCGCTCTCCACAGAAAATCAACTTAGCATAATGATTAGGGGCCTTGGACTAAACCTCAGCAAATGTCTTATTCCTGTGCCACCATTTCCCCTTCTGACTGATATCAACAAATTATTTAAATTCACGGTGATAAATAGGATATACAGTAATCCCCTTTTCCTCCCTCAGAGGCATAGTGTGAGGTTAATTAAATAACGGCTGCAAAATACTTGGGACTCTTTAGACAAAGATATTATATGAAGCACTATGCTATCTATATCCATGACTTGTTTTTCCTCAGCGATGAAAAGATGGCTAATTGTTCCTAAGAACTAGGCCTGCAGCAGAGGAAATGAGCATGACACAGATTTCACAAGTCTTAAACTGACAAGGGCAGCACTTTGTCACATTTGGTATGGGACCCAGGGAGTGCTCTTCTTTATTCTGTTCTTTGCACAAAGACCACTACCATCTTGTGGAAAATCACCATTGTCCTTGTGGGGTTTCTGTCTCATTCCTGTGAAATGGTGACAAGATAATTGGGCTCTTTGCTATCGAATCAGAGATTTGCAACTTGTGTATTCTTGGCCACACTGAAGCTCGCTATCCTGTGGCACATAAAGGCTAAGCGAGACCACATGTAGGTCACATGAGGGTCAGGTAGTTCTAATGGAAGGAAACCTTCTATAAACAGGACATCTCTCCAGGGCTTTCAAACAGACACAGCCTTTTAACTGGGCTTGCTATTCATTCAAAAAAAAAAAAAAAAGTCTGCTGTTCAGTTTCATTATTTTCTGGAATTAAGGCCAAAAAAAGGGAAAATAATCATCACTAAAGATCATTAACTCCACTGTTGATTCCTCTGGGAAAATATGTCAATCTGTAGATGTTTGTATTCATTTGTCAAATACAAAGGAAAAACTGCTTACAGAAAATAAATGACGAAAGACCATCACACAGTCCTCAAGTCTATCAAGTTTTAGTAAATACTTGTCATGTTTTCAAAGACACAAGGTGAATTTTTTGAAAATCATCCTACAAAAACAGGTTTTTAATCAAATGATGATTCCTTTCCGGCCTTTCTCATATTCATTAAGAGTTGTGGCATTTATAACAAACTACACCTAAGAAAAATGTAGGAAAGGTCTTCTATTCACTCCAACAAACAGGCCTTTCCATGTCTGGGGTGGTTTTTATGTGCCTTCTTAGCATTTCTATGATGTTTATCTCTGAACAATAAACAGAAGGGTTCTGCTTTGACCTCTGCAGTTGTTCACTTCCATGCAACCTCACTTCAAAACTCAGCTATAATGTCCAACTTCTAGACTCATCCATTTACCAGAAAGCTAAACTTATATTAATGCCAATATGTTAAAGGAGAAATAAGTCACAGGATTGATGTACTGTTTTGTTTTGTTTTGTTTTATGAATTGTTAGCCAATCACTGCTTACCTCAAGGAGTAAAATAAAAATTAAAAAATACACCCTAGGAAACTGGGAAGGGTAGAGGATTTTAAATGAGTTTTTTTTTTCATAACTTTACATTGCATTATATAGCTGACTATCTAGGCAGCTTAATGATTTCTGAGAATAGGATTTTGGAAACAAGTAAAATAGTGAGGTCTTCAGATAAAATAAATGATATCTTTTAAATCAGTCTTAACACTTCTCTCAGCACACCAAAAGGGTGAAACACATCATTCAAAGTATCAAATAATAATCTATGTTTAATAAAATGTCTTGAAGAGACAGGAAAAAAGAGAAGCCAGAAATAAAACACATATTCAAGAGAGTTTTCTTTTTCATATAATCTTTTGTGAATAAAACTTTCTCTTAAGTCTCATGACCTGAAAATAATATGTCCCATAAACTGTTCACCTTTGTGTTCCCAAACACATCACACACAGCCTCCTGCCCGAGTGCTGAGAAGCATTTCTGAAAGGAGCCACATTCTGATGCATCTCTCTCTCCCCAGGGTCCTGGCCAGTATATCTGCAGCCTTGGCATCTGGAAATGGCAGCCAAGACATTCCCCTTGGTGAGTGAAGAGAGAGTCAAAGACCATGAGCATCTGTTTCTCCAGCACAGCCTCTCTACTGTAAGCAGTACTACGTTGCCAAAATGATGGAGGTTTCCTTTTGGAGTACCATTTCATCCCAAATCCATTTCTTCAGCCATTATTCATGCCTCTGAAGGGTAACTACTATACACAATGATCCTGCCCCGGGAGGCTTTTTCATACATGGGGAGGGCGTTAGTGAACAAACCCATCCGTCTGCCTAGAGCACCCTTTCCTGAGTCTGGTGACCTAGCCAGGGCCGAGGCACGCTTGAAGAAAACGACATTTACTAGCTCACACACCAAAGAGCGATTGGTCAGGCCTTGATATGCCTTATCCCCAGTTCCTATCTGACTCTCTCTTCTAGGGATAAAGTTTCCTGTTTTCAGCTAAAACTATGGCTCTCGACAAGAGGAATGCATCTTATTTTCCCCTTCTCGTTCACTCTGGTTCAACTGTAAAGCTAATTTCTGCCTGATGGTTTCTGGGCTTAAAGGTTCTTTCAGGGGAAAAAGGGAAGGGAGGGGGAGACAGAATCTTAAGTAGCCCAGGCTGGGAAGTTGTTATCCTCTCACTTTGGCCTTCTTGCTGCTGGGATCTGAGGCTGCTCCTCCGCACTATGCAACTCTGAGCTATAAAAATTAAACTCGCTTGGTTGCTCTCTTTTCTGCAACATGGTGGTTGTTGTTGACACTGTCTCAAGAATGTAAACACAGAGAATATCAACCAGAGGAAATACCTGTGGGACTATTCCGCACGAGTCTCCAGCCCACTCACAGTT
>NW_022196897.1:65016919-65046323 GCF_008632895.1 Mastomys coucha | reverse complement strand
ACACACACACACACACACACACACGCACACGCATGCGCGCACACACACACTACACACACACCACACACACACATGCTCACACGCACACAAGCACACACGCACACACACAGGCACGCACGCACACACACCACACACACACACCACACACACATGCACACACAAACGCGCACGCACGCACGCGCACACACCACACACACACACACACCACACACACACGCACACACACGCATGCACGCACGCACACACATCACACACACACACACACACGCACACACACGCATGCACGCACGCACACACAAACACATACATCCTTGCTCTCTCACACACACATTCTATCTCACTCTTTGCCTGTCTCATATACACACAGACTCACACACGCAAAGTCATACACACACATTCTCACCCTGCCTCCAGGATCTTCTCTATCCTTTTAACTGTCTTAAGTGAGTGCTATGGGACACAGGGTGCAGCCTTGCTTACTTTGCAAAGCAGCAGCTGCCTGCAATTTGCTCATAAGAAAGTGGTTTTCAATGTGTTAACCCTTTCATATCCCACTCCATGTGGTCACTCGAGTTGTTAGACAGGCCCACAAATATGGCCCTCTCCTTCGAGGCTGTGTTCTAACAACAAAAATATAAAACAAAAAGGTCTTAAATGCAGAAATTTCTTTTCAATCATTATAAAATGAATGTATGTGTATCGTTAGCCAACCTGCTACTACATTGCGCCATACATTTGAAACCAAACCCTGGCAGTGTTGGTTATAAGGGGATCCAAATAAGTTCTTTTCCTTTCTGTTTTAAACGATTTGTTTCAGCAATGGTTTCTCTTATGCAATTCACAGCTATCTGTGTCGAGGTGAAGATAAACTCTTTCCATCTGAGGATTGTTACTCCCACATTAATGCAACAGAGATTTCTTGTATCTTGGTACTGTACTAGAACAGCTATAAAAATATCTACTTTTAATTCTCTGAGAATTTTGTACATTGTATTCTGATGATATTCATCTTTTCTTCCTTACCCTTCCAAACCCTTTCAACATTGTATACTCTTGTTTTTGTATAACTCAAGTCTAACTTTTACATCTGTATACTCTTGGATGCATGGGTACCCCTCATCCCCGGGCTTTAGGGCTCCTCCTGCTCCTTCCCTTTTCCACCGTGGGTTGTTTATCTGACTAGAGCTCGCATAGGTCTCCTGTGTGCATGTTGTTACAATCACCATAGTTCATAGGGGCACCTGCCCAGGATAGTCCGGAAACCCTGTTTTCCTGTAGCCATCTGCCCCCTGTGGTTCTTACACCCCGCCCACCTCTCTTCCACAATGAAATACGTGCCCCATCTAGGGCTGAGCACTCTGTAGTCTCTTGGTTTATGCCTTTCATATTAAAAAAAATCTAAGAAATTCATACATATATGTAACACTTCTTCTTCCTCAGCTAACCTGTATATTATGAAAGTAAAATTGCAGTGACTCCTCCCCTCCTACTTCCTTCCACACGGTAATTTGTCGGACTGATCGCTTTCTTGGTCCTGTCAACCATTAACCCAATTCAAATACTGCTATTTACTAGCATTCCTAAATAGAATCCTCTCGGGTTTCCCAACTGAATTTTAGGTTTTGCTCCTGAAAAAAAAAAAAAAAAAAGCCTTCAAAAGCCTCATTTCAGGCAGGCCTGCCAATTTCCACAAACAGATAGGCTTCAGTCCAAGAAAAAAAAAAAAAGTAGCAGGAAGTGGATCGTGGCTTGAGAAGCCATTTGCCAAGGCTGCTCATTAGAACACTGGAACACAGACTGTCAGTGTGATCACTTCTGATCTTCTTTCTAATGAACCCAAGGTAAATATATGTTAGGCGTGAGGGTTATGAAAGGCGACTTCTCAGAGTGAAAATTAGCAAATTACATCTGCTTAATAACAGGTCTGCTAAGTGCTTCCTTACATAAAATACAGATATGTGCTTTCTGTCATAAAGATGTTTAGACACACCGCACAGCTATGGTATTAATATAACCCTTTGTGTTTGTTATGTTTCAAAGCACTGTGTATTTCATAATTAGAAAATTGTCTTTAATCCTGATGAATGAATAAAACTGCCCGAATTACAGGAGACCCGTATTATAACTCAAAGGGAATAACCTTAGCTCAATGCTTAGAAACGCCAAAAGCATTAAATAAATAGCTGTGAAAGACTATTTTTAAATTGATGAAATGGGGCCAGAGATGTCACTCAGAGATAGACTGTGTGCTTAGGATGCAGAAAACCTAGGGGTTCAATCCCAAGCAACTAAACCAAAAACTGGTGATGAAATTTACTTTAATAACCTGTTTTGAATATACACATTTTAGATTTTAAATAAATTGCTAAATTTGATTAGTGCAGATATGTTTTTATTCTAAAATTAATCCAAATCCAATTGGAAAGCGTAGCATGGGGAGGAGGTGTCTGCTTACTAAAGGGGATTTCCAAGCCCCAGGCTTATTTACACATTATGTGCAAAGGAAGGAGGGACCTCGAACTGTTCAGAGACACCAAAGCAGCAACAGAATGAGGTGATCCTATTCAGTGGGAAGCTGAAACCAAACAAATGAATAATTGATAGACATATCAAACGAGGAAAGCAATAGGTCAGAAAGGCAGAGGCACAAACTCCCAAAGGCGAGTCCCCAATGCTTCCGTCTGCCTCTCTTTCTTTGCAGCTTGGTTAATCATCATTTCTGCTAGGATTTTTTTTTAGAGTGTTTTAATTGATAGGTTAATCAAAGATAGTTTCCTCATTAACCATCATCTAACCTCAGATACACTAGTATAGCTAAGAATTTTTCTTATTAGGAAAAAAAAAACAGCTTAGTAAAATCACAGAAATGTTTTTCATTTCTTATGCATAGCCCATTTTGATGACAAAAAGGGAAACTGCATTAGCCTCTTGTACGGAAGCATTCTATCAGCATTACAAAACTGCTACAATAATGATCTTATAAAGAAGAGGGATGTCTGGGCTCACTGTTTCAAAGATTTTCTTTGCATGATTGTTTGGCTAGATTGCTTTGATTGGGTAGACGCCTTGATGGAAAGCATGTGACAGAGAGGAAAAGAAGGACATTCGTCCGAGCACATTCTCCACTCAGCAAACTTTCTTCCAGGAAGCCCCGTCTTCTAACAGCTATTTCACCTCCCAGTGCCACCACAGGCGAGAGACCAAGTTTTAATGTATAGGCCTTGGAAGACGCCCAAGGTCTAAACAAGGTCTAAACTATAGGAAACATTTAGTACGTTCTTTTTTTCATGAACAAGCTAGAAGCAGAAAGATATATTTTATTCCTCTTTAGTGTCATTAGCAGCCAACATATAAATGACAGTCATGTGAGCTCCTGAAGGCTCAGAGGACATTGCAAATAAAAAGGAGGAAGAAGATTATAAAAGCCAGTGGTGAGGGAGGACTCCTGAAAAATAGTGTCTGTTCTAAATGACAGGAAAGGTATTGCCTCTGCAAACTTACAACAGCTGTAGTTGCCTGCACAGGATCTATACAAGAAATCAGCCACAGGAAACCAGAAAGATACTTAGCTTAAACCCCAGCATGGATGAGGAGAGTCTCATAAAAGCAACTGAGGAGTATTGGCAGCTGATAGTTGCTGAGAGAAAGAGAAACAATTTTCTTCAAGGATGTAGTTCCTAGTAAGTCAATCACATTCCAATGGGTGATCATATACCATATGAATATATCCTAATTGAACTCGGTAAGTTATTAAAAGAAGAAAGAAAGAAAGAAAGAAAGAAAGAAAGAAAGAAAGAAAGAAAGAAAGAAAGAGAAAGAAAGAAAGAAAGAAAGAAAGAAAGAGGTAGAGAGAGGAAGGAAGGAAGGGAGGGAGGGAGGGAGGGATATGAAGTTGGAAGGACAATGTCATGGAAATGGTCCAAGAAGAGGATGAATTGGGGAGCAATAGGTAGATGGCATCAAAATACATTGTACATAAATATGAAATACATTTTAAAAGTTGAAAAGAAGTCCGGTCATGGTTAAAGGCTACCTCAAATGTACACCAGTACAATGGCCTCTCTGGCCTTTGCCCATGCTTACCCTTGAGAATACTCTGCTTTACTCTGTGATAACCCTATCTTCAACACTTCAAAACATTTCTTTCAGAAAAAAAAAAATCCTAAGATGCATGTGCATCTAGAAAATGCCTTGCATAACCAAACAATCTTAATCAAAAATTAAAATACTAAATGAATTACTATTCCATATTTCAAAGAGTATTATAGAGCTATACTAATAAATACAAATGGTACTGACACAAAAGCAGAATAAAATAGAAGGCACTAACATGAGCGCATGTCACTCCAACCAGCTGGTATGTAGCTCTCTCCCCTCATCAAAGAAACTTCTCTTTAGAGCAAACTGAGACCCTTGCAGAAAACCACAATATGTCAAAATGAAGAGACCAATGGACCCTGGGGATACCAACCCCAGCAGATATATCTACAATATAATCTTAAAACTCAGGGAACATCACAAAAAGGAGGACAGAAAGATTGTGAAAGCCAGAGGATCAGGAATCTGTGTCTGCTAGAAGTGACAAGAAAGCTACCCCCAGGAAGCCTCAACAATATGACTGCTTCAACAAGACCTGAACAGTGACAACATCTGTAGACACACTAATGCAAAAGGTAAAAATCTCACAGGCAATTAGTGATGCTGAGAGAGAAAGAATTATCCTCTGTTAGGGATGAGTTCATTCACTGGTTATAAAATACAATGTGACCAGCCTTGAACTCATATACATACAATCTACATTAAACAAACTCAATGGGTCATATCTCTTTATGTATGCATTTGTGTATGTGTATACTGTGTGTAGCAATAATAATCAAAGAAAAGGTGTCACAAATTTGATAGGATGCGAGGAGAGAGATGGAAGTAATTAAAGGATAGCACATTGGAGTGGATGAAAGGAAAAAATGGGGAGAGATTTTTAAATATTTTTTATCTTTGATTTATGTTTATACTTATTTTATATTTATATAAATTAAATAAAATAAAAGAGGAAAATAAAAACAAATAATATGAATAATAAAATATATATTAATCATGTAATTAATATATAAAATAAAATATGAAATTAATTAGCTAATTAAAATGAATAAAATATTACTGAACACATTCTCTGTGCATCACACCACTAGACAAAGAGGACATGTGTGTAGTATCAACCAGCCTGCATCTGGGAAGCGCTTAAGAAGTTTCTGCCTTCTCTATGGTTAGGTTGTAGGTCCTACGTGTTCACATATGACCTTTTCCGTCCTTCATTTACTGAGCACCTAATGACATAGTCACTAGTGCCAGGAACTTTGGTAGTCAACATCTGAAAACACAAGTACAGATTTATTCAGTCTTGAGGGGCTCAAAGTAGGAGGGGAAAGAGAAAGTAAGTTCCCAGTGGGGAAACCTCGGTCGTAAGTGCACTGAAGGAATTAAGCCACAGTGACTTGCCTTATTGAGGATATGAAGAAAATTCTCACAACCACGGGGCATGTGGAAAGCCGCAGTGCTAGTCGTATAAAGCAGGGGGTGCTTAATTTCCTCGCATGTTCAGGAAGCAAGCTTCCTAGCAGTGTGTCAGTTCATCTTAAAAGAACACCACCTTCAGACTACCCACCAAATGGCTGTCTCTGGGCAGGATTACCACTTGGCATCTGCCGAGATGTGCGGCAAGGATATTAATTACTGCTCGCTATGTGATTAATGTATCGGATAGTTCTTGGTGAGGTCACTGTGTTTTATAGATCTCAGATTAATGATTCCAATCTGACAGACACCAAGCCACTAAACAGTTACCAGGTGACAAAAATATTATGTTACTGTAGCTGGAATTAAAAAGTGTAATCTAGCTATGAAGTAAACCTCATAGCAAAACTACCCATTTTAAAAGGAAAGTTTTTTTCATATTTTCTAAATAATCTCAAGCATAAATTCTAGGGTCTGTTTTTTTTTTTTTATTTTGAAGTGTGTGTGTGTGTTTGTGTGTGTGTGTGTTTGTGTGTGTGGTGGTGGTGGTGGTGGTGGTGGTGGTGGTTTTGCTTCATTTTGTTTTACTATTTTCAGAAAATGAAATGGCTTCTCAGTAGACTACACCAGAAAGCATAGAAATTATTTGAAAATAAATAGATTAAACAAGAAAAATGCATGGTGCAAAATGTTCTGTGTGTGTGTGTGTGTGTGTGTGTGTGTGTGTGTGTGTGCGTGCACGCGCGCACGTGCATGTGTGTATGCACTTGCACTACCCCTGCCATTTACACACTAACCGCATCATAGGTTAAGTACACTATACAGGAGGTGTAGCACTCCTGTAATCCCAGCATTCATAAGGATCCGGAGTTCAAGGTCAACTTGACATGGAAAATCAGCCTGGGCTACCTAAGAGCTGTCTCAAAAATGAATAAATATCCTAAGTACTGTGTGAGAAGATATTTTAACAGAACACACTCCTTGGTGTTCTCAGGAAAATCCCAGGGGTACATTATATTATATGGAGTACTTTCTAAAAGAAAAGAAAGGAAAGGAATAAAAATAAGAGAAAAATGAGTCAATACACTAATGACTCAGTGGATAAAAGCATTTGCCACTCAGACTCAACAACCTGAGTCTGGATCACTAGGACCCATGTAAAAACAAAACTGTATGCAGTACCACAAGCCAGTACTATAATGGGAGTACTATAATTGGGAGGTAGAGACAGAATATCCTGAAACTCCCAGGCCAGTTAGACTGGTCTATGCTGCAGTGAAGAGAGCCTATCTCCACAAAAGGTAAAAAGGTAAAGACTGATACCCAAAAATTATAATCTGGCCTGCACATTACCATGTAGTACACACACACACACACACACACACACACACACACACTGGTAATTGTAGCTCAGTCAAAGAAATTTTGGTGGAATAGCTATGTTTCTGTTTCCCGACAGCTAGTAAAAGTAACACAGGACTCTGCTACACTTCCATCAGAGGGTGAGTCCACTGAGAAGGAAATCATTCACTAAATATTTTTATAGTTTCAGATGCTGGCTTACAATGTAATGTAGGAATGAGAAATGAAGCAGGGCTGTTCACATAAGGAATCGGGACTGTGGAGAATCACATTAACATAGATTGCATGTGTATAGAAGATGCCTGCCCCTTGAAATCAGAGTCCATCTGCCAAGCGGCACCCAGCTCCAGTCACAGAACACACACCTGCCCAATGCGGGAAGCTGCAACAGAAGTGGAATTCATAGCCACTTCCTTTAGGACTAATATATTTCTGGGATAGCAACAATATTTTGTACCCCAAGGAGTAAAACATTTCACCGTGAAATTCCTTGTATATATTTCACTTCTAAACACTGAGCTAACTTATGACCTCTCCACCTATACAAAATTTATCCTCATGTAACATTGCTCAGTAACAATATCAAGAATGTATTATCAGCCAGCGATGTTTTAAAAGGTCAGTCTTAACATTCTTTGACTGAAATCCTACAGTGCTTCAGAACCCCTAAGGCAAAATTCTAGTAAAACCCAGCCTCCCTTGCTTTCCTGCCCTATCTCCTGAGTGATGCCGCCAGTGCATTTTTACATGATGATTTCTGTTCCCCTGACCCAGACTTTCTTCTCCCTTTTTTTGTCAAGGCTTTGGCCAATTTTACTTTCTAAACAAAGTCTAGTTTACCTTCCCTGTTTATAATGGAAACTGAAAGGAATCAGATTCTATAAACCCAAGACATGCATGGCACATTGGCATGAGTGATGGTACATGCCTTTAATCCCAGCACTTGGGAGGCAAAGGCAGGCAGATTTCTGAGTTCAAGGCCAGCCTGGTCTACAGGGTGAATTCCAAGACAGCCAGGGTTATACAGAGAAACCTGCCTCAAAAAAACAAAAAAAAAAGAAAGAAAAAAAATAAAACCATCTTTTGAACTGAAGACAATTGGGAAGCGGCAAGTGCAGAAAATCCTACCCTCACCTTTTCCCTTTCTGCCTGAAAGCCAGACACAAACTTCCCTTGTAACAATCGCTCCTTGCTGTTTCCCATACCAGAAAAGGACTCTTAGAATTAGACACAGCAGACCTGACCATACATAACAAACATTACTAAACACCCTTGATTTGTATTCATCTTCTTCCATATATTTACCTTCTACAATTGACTTGGCCCAGAACCTAATATGTCCATCTTCCTTGTTTGTGGCCACTTCTCTACAACTGTCCTTTCTTAAAGGGCAGAACCTTCCTCACCCATCACATCCTATTCCCCTATTCTATTTTCAATACAACATCTCTATGTAAATATATAACATAATTATTATATATTTTATGCATCTAGATATATAAATACACATAGATAGATAGATAGATAGATAGATAGATAGATAGATAGATAGATAGATAGATAGATAGATAGATAATTTTGATAGATATAGTTAATAAGTTTAAGGTTGGCTTCCCTTTACTAAAAAGCAAGTCTGTGAAATTAGAGACATTTTAGATGCAAAATTTACTTTTTGAGAACTCCATACCTGCACAGGACACTCTGTTAATCATGGTGACTCCATCCCTTCCCCTAACTTACACCAGATACATTTCCATCCAATCATCCCTTCCTGACTTCTTGTCACCCTTTTTTAAATACAATCAACCAAATCCAATTTGTGCTGTCCATATCCTCGTTAGTGTGAGACTACCCACTGATGTGTGCTCGACCCACCAGGAAACAAGCCCTTAAAGAAAACTGACTCTTTGGCCTCAGAAACCATGAGCCATTCATAACTCCTTGGCTAGGGATGGGTGCTCATGAGCTTCTCCATCTTCTTTGCTGTCATGCCCACTTATACAGGCCTTGTGCAGGCAAGCACAGCGACTACAGGTTCATGAGCACCACAGTCCTGGCATAACAGCACGTCCAGAAGACGTCATTTGCTGTGGTCCTCTCTGACTTCTGACACTTATACTGTTTGTACCTTTCCCTTCTGCAATGGCCCTGAGCTTTAGGGAAAGGCAAGACTTAGATGCCTCATTTGTGACTGAGCACTGTACATACACAGAGTCTCTGTGTTTTGATTAGTTGTGAGTTTCTGTTTTAACTACCACCCACTAGACAAAGAAAATTGATGTCTGGGAGCTATCCTAATCTGTGAATATAGAGATACAAATTTAGAGACGAATTTGCTACTATAGGACAGGGATTGTTGACTCTCTTTGTTCTCTGATGTTGTACAGGTTAGTTTTGTGGCAACTTGACACAAGCTAGAGTCATCAGAGAGGAGGGATCCTCAATTGAGAAATGCCTTCATAGGATCTGGCTATAGGCAAATCTATAGGGCATTTTCTGATTTAGAATCACTAATTCACTATGGGGGAGGGACAAGCCAATTGTGGGTGGTGCCATCCCTGGGCTGGTAGTCCTGGGTTCCATAAGAAAATAGGCTGAGCATGTAAAGCAAGCTGTATATATAAAATAGTAAAAGTACAGAGTTTCTCGTGTAGTTCTGGTTGTGCTCAAACTGTCTCAAAAAAAAGAAAGGAAGGAAGGAAGGAAGGGAGGAAGGAAGGAAGGGAGGAAGGACAGAAAAATAAGGAAACAAGAAAAGACAAAGCAAAAAGAAAAGTTTGTTACTTATAATCGCAAAATGACTTTAGTAGTAAGATGTATTCTAATTTGACAGATTTTTGAAGAAATGCCTATCAGAATTAACTACTCACTTTTTAATATTTAGACATTAAAATTGTAGGAACAAAATACTCCCTTTTTTTGCCAAGGAAAAGAAATAACAGTAGTAAGTTAACTTTTTTGAATAAGCCACTGCTGTGTGTGGATATTCTTGTAACAATGCAGATTATCAGCTCTTCCGAGTGGAAGAGAAGTGGGGAATGTTCCAGGATATATAGTTCTGGCTAGCATGAGTGATGTAATTAGTCATGACCCAGAAGGGGAAAACTGCCCTGGAAGGAAAAGAAAGAACATTTGAGCAATAATCTTTTGAAGGACATACTAAGATTTGGAAACTGTTACCTTGGAATAATGGTGGCCCTTTTAAATTCACAGGGTCATTGCTTTTCTAAAATTAATTTTATTAGAAACCTGTATTCTCACAAAGTGACTTTGTCTAATGAAAATATTTACCAACACCATCCTTTATCTGTAGACCTTCGTGCTGTGCTCTAAGAGCAACCAGAAAATGTGATTCTGAGAATCGTTTTTGACAAATAGCAGACACATCACAGAACATGAGTAAGTAATGTTTCAAATGGAGGAGGGTTTAATGGCCTAATAACCAAGACTTGAGAGAAAACAGCTAACAGGAAGACAGAAAGCATTCATACAGTCGCAAGAACACAAACCAACATCTTCCAAAGTGGGAACTGTAAACACTGAGGAGTCACGAAGCGATTCCATTCTGTGAGGAACGGCGTAAGTAAATATACCATTTGATTTAATAACAACGAAGCTATGGAAAAGGTGAGCTGTTAGCAACATGTGTCTGCAGTATCTCCTTCTCTGTAGCAGAGGATCCATTTTGAAAGAGAGTGTTGGTAGATGTAAAATTAGAAAAACTTTATTCATCCCTTTCTCACTGCAGGGTGACTAAGCCTGCTGCCACCAAGAGAGTTGTCTCAATGTCCCCTTTAAAAGGATGAGTTGAACGCCACTACTTAACTATTTTCCAACAGGAGAGACTAGGAGAGTCTCTGAGAAGAAAGGTTTTGCTTTGTATTGATTGAATATGTTTATGTTTGCAGACAGAAATGCACTGCTGTCGAGCGGTTTTGTAGCGCCATAGGCGTAGAGACTTACCAATTAAGTGGTGGATTGACTCCAATACGGATCGGACGTCTCCGTTTCCCAGTCACAAGTGCTTGACAACACTCAGGATGCTGTGCGTGCTATTTTGAACCTAAACTAAATCTAAACAGAAATCTCGAAAGCTTGCACTTCGTTAATACAGCTGGTTTGAGTGACAAGAGGTCACTCAACTTAGTAATAAATCCCTCTGCCTGGGACACATCGACAGTGAAGAGGCCTCTAGAATCCAGGGAAATCTCCCGAGACAATGTGAGACACCTTAACCACTCTGTAGCTTTTGCTGTTCTCTATGAGATACCCTTTAGGGGGCGGGGGTGGGGGGAATCTTGTGGGAAAAGAGCATAAACTCAACAAATGAACCAAGTTAAATCATCCATGGTTAGGCACTAGCCAACTGCAATGTCAGACTGAAGAAGAAGGGCCCTTTCGCTCCCAATCCTCACTCTGTATTTCTTTCCTCCGCCTTCTCTCTTTGGGCTTCCAAGCCCCAAGCCTCTCAGTTTTCTTGGCTAATATCCATTTATAGGGAAAAATTTGATATGTTTCATGTTGCAAGGACTTAACAAGTTGCTTCTTACAGTAGTATTTACATATTAAGACATGATACTTAGACAAGCATTGAGAAGGGCTCACAAGCTGGAGTTCCTGCAGGGTTGAACCCCTCCCCCTTGGGTGTCAAGAATTCAGCTTAGCATCGTGTGTCCTTTTACACTACGATTCAACATATTTCATATTTTATATGTTACAACTATATTTCCTTCCAGGCTATCTTTTTATGTGGGAACATACATGGTTTTCTGGAACAAATATTTTTTAAAAATTCACATTCTAGGTTTCATAAACCTTGCTTAGTACAAACACAAATTTTTTTCTTATAGAAAAATTTCAAACTCTGCTGAATGATTTCGGAGTTGTCCAGGCAAACGTTTTCACTCTGCCTTATCAATATGAGCAACTTCTCTTGTATCGAGCACTAAGCTAAATGCTCTGCTGTTATAGCCTTTAAAGTGGGGCATATAGCTGAAGGACCCCTGAGAGCATATGGCCAAAGGCATGGTCTTTATGGTTTAGAACAGAACAGTGTGGTTTCAGTCAGAATATCCCTCCAGGAAGTAGAAATTTTGGGTTTTTGTTCTTAGCTTCAAAAAAATAAAAAAAATAAAAGGGAGGAAGGAAGAAGAGATGGCTGAGAGAGGGGTGTGGATACTTTCCATCATAGGACAAACCCTGCGCATTGTTAATATCAGAACTGACCATGACAACATATTCTACTATCAAATTTATACTACGATGTGAGACAGCAACCAGTTTCTCAATTAAAGCCACGTGGTCAATGCATTTAAGTCTGATGTGTGTGGAGAGAGTGGTCTCCAGAGCTTCCTGCCGCTGGAATCACCTGGGAAGATGATCTCATACTGATGCCCGGGGACTACCTCTGTAGCCATCTGGGCAGCAGAAGATGCCAGCACTCCTCCATGTGATTCCTGTGTGCGAGTACATTGCTCATCAAAGGACAGAAGACAGACCGATTCCAGATACCTGTTTGAACTGGTTGACTGAGCCAGCTTCATTGGATATTTAACTAGTGTTCACCTTTGCAGCATCCCTACATCCCACATTCTGTGAAACGGAAGCAGAAGTGGCTCACACAGTCTTACATAGCAGCCTTCTGACCTATTAATCAGTAGGTTGTTCCCCTCACTTTTTTCCCTCTGTGGGCTCTGACTCATGCTGCAGTAGAGAAAAAAACAAACAGCCTAGTCAATAAATGACTACTGCTGTTGGATTGCCTTTCTTTTTGACTACAGTGAACAAGCCTGAGGGTGCCTTTCAGTAACAGAGGAACGGTTTAGGAACCAGGCTGCCACCTGGCGTCTGTCCTGAGCATTTCACTCTTCCTTCCAAAAGAAACGGGAATGACTAATCATGCCTCATTTACACACTAGACACGGGCTCAAGGAGTCCTCTGCAAGGGAGGTTGTGCTCCGAGGTGATACTCAGAATAAAATGGCAGAGGCAGCCTTTTCAATAGGACAAGGAGGACACACTGGCGTTCAAATACCCCACCCACCTGTTCACCTTTGAGGCTGTTCTTTAAGGGCTTTCAAGAACGATGTCACTTCAAACAGGATAGGGGATGTTTGCGAAGAGGAAAACCCTAAGACCTTATTTACGGTTTCTGAACATCAGATCTACCTGGAAGCCTGGTGAAAGTGCAGGCTGCAGTGGTCCAGCCCCAGAATTTCCAGTTCAGGGAGTTTTGGGAGAGTGCAGTTCTAAGGAATCTCAAATGATGATGCTGGTCCAGAAACTGCGCTTTTAAAGGCGCTGGATAAATCATCACTGATGAGTTAGCTGCCAATGATCAGCAATCTACTGAGGGCATCAGCTTCCTTAGTCAGCACACAGGACTAGGAAGAAAAGCCATGCATGGAGCCTCTCACTCGGCTCAAAGATATTGTCTCTGTGGGATCTCCCCTACGTGTCCATGGAGAAGTAAGTGTAAGGGTATCAAAAATGTCAGGTAGAAATTGGCTAGGATCAGAAGTGGATAAAATGTCTCTTGGCTGTTTTGCCTGGGCCCTCTTGGGAAACATTGGGTAATCTTTTCCCTAAATACTACATCATCCCAATCCATTAGTTCAGCAGGAAGCAGACCTGCTTGACAAGCCAAAATAACATGCTGAGATGGATTTCAAAATGAAGATTTTTATGGAGATCTATACTATGACCGAAGATAAATTAAGCCGTTTGCATTCTAAGAGCGCCATCTAGTGGGAATTCGAGGATTTTTGTTTTGCTTTACCTCAAACAGCCAAAAATGGAAGTGGTTTACATATTTTGTGGCAACAAAGGGGCCCCTATCATTTACTACTTCGGGTGTAAGACTGGAGAACAGTAAGCAAAGCCAGAAGATTGTGACTATGTGAAAGAAATTCCTTCAGTCATCCATCCATATTTTCTATGAAATAAAGCAAAGTCATCAGCTGAGGGACGTGGCCAGACGAATGTTCACAAAGGCTTCTCACAAGCCACGTAACCAAAGCAATCAAAGCAGAGCCATCACGTCACATCACAAAGCATGGTGCTGGATGTATACAATACAGCTTCAAACACCCCAAGTACCATGAATCCAGAATTAGATGAAGACAGAGGGCCAAGCTCATATTCTGCACGAGTATAATAGTGATCAATGAACCATACACAGTTATACACAGTTGAATAAATTGAATTCTGTACTCTCTACTCTGGATTCCAGAAAAAGAAAACAGAAGATGAAAGCAGAAATGCTAAGCCTAATTCTAAGAATGAATCAAACAGGGGAGGGGAATTGAGGAGGATAGAAAACAACCAAAAGGCCTGGAAATGCTATCCAGAGATCTCTATTGTGGATGATCTGATGGTTTAAGGGTAACTATCTGTTCATCTTGATTGTCAACTCGAGGAGATGTAAAATCATCATGAAAGCAAACCTCTGGGCATTTCTACATCAAGTTCACTGAAGTGGGGAGCCCCACCCTAAACACAGGCAGCACTGTGACGTGGTCTGAGGTGTGGAACTACAGGAAAAGAAAGCAAACTAAACAACAGTGCTCATCCCTCTCAGCCTGGTACTGAGGATACACAGTGGCCAGCTAACAAATACTCTGGCCGCCAACACCTCCTGCCCTGAGAGACTAGACCCTCAAACTGTGACCCAACACCTCCTGCCCAGACAGACTAGACCCTCAAACTGTGACCCAACACCTCCTGCCCTGATGGACTAGACCCTCTCAAACTGTGACACAACACCTCCTGCCCTGAGAGACTAGACCCTCAAACTGTGACCCCCAATAAACCTCTTAAGTTGCTTTTGTCATTGTTTTCCCTGTAGCAGCAAATAAAAGAGCTAGGCATGGGAACTTAGTGGAACATTAATCAGAAATAATTTAAATTTTCTAATTACTTGATTGTTGAGTTTGTTCTTTTTCCACCCATAGTAGGCAGATGTGACAGACATCTGGTAATTTGTCACATGGGTACCAATCTTACAGTCATACATAGTCCAAGCATGTAACACAGTTCGCATGTAAGCAGTCTGGCCTGCCCCTCTTCCTCTACCCCAAAAAAATCATGTAGCCTGGTTGCACAGCATGCATTTAGTATCTCTAGTCAGAAAATCAGAAATTTAAAACACCCCAAGAGCCATTTTTTTCTAAATACAGACAACAGGATGCCAAAGATAGTAGACTGCATACTTGATCTATTACAGCAGGTCAAAATGCAGTTATTATGTGCACATCAAGCCGTGTGTGTGTGTGTGTGTGTGTGTGTGTGTGTGTGTGTGTGTGAAATATAAACTAATTTTGTGTTTGAAAATGATTCTCATCTTCAAGATGCCTCATTGTATGCATGCAGATATTCCCTAATCTGAAGAAATAATAATAATCTGCAACTCTTCTAGTCTCGAATGTGACAGTTAAAGGGACAGTCAACTTCTGCTTCTATTTCCATCCTCAACAAAAGTTTAGTTCCTTTAGTGAGTGGAGGTGGAATTGAGGGGAAAAGGACAAAACAACGGTACAGAATATACCAGGGCCCTGGATGGTCTCCCTTACATGGTAGACCCAACCGCAGCCATCCTCTCCCTACATCAACTTCCTCTGCTGGTGAAAGACCCCCAGAACTGGGGAGATCCTTACTCAAGTCTCAGGATGACGTGACCACCCAATGACTCACGAGAGACCGAACTTGCTGCAATCACATGAGGCTTATTGGGGATACCGTACCGGGGTCGATCTCGTGACTATGTTGGCCAGAGGAGTTCGACCCCAGGGTCGATCTCGTGACCATGCTGGCCAGAGTTCGATGCCGAACACAAGAAGTGTGGGGTATTTAAGAGAAAATCCAGAAGCTGGGGGCGGAGAGAGGGTTACCAAGGAAACAGAACATAAACAGTGGAAACTTTCAGAGGGACCCGACCCAAGGTATTCAGTTAGGGAGGGGAACACATTCATTCTAGGAATGTAATCTTCATCTACTGGTTGACAGGGTGGAGAGTCTCATAAACCACTAGACCTTCATTCTTAGTTCCACCCTCATTGTGGATCATTCAGGAGGGACAGGTATCGGGAACCAGAGCCCTGAGGCTCTGAGTTCCTGGAACTAACTGGCTATTTTATATTTCTGGCTGGCTACAGTGGCCCTCCATGTCCTTTTAGGTAAAGGTTATACACCATACATTTCTATTAAATGCTCTCATTTTAAATTCTAAGATTCTCCAGCCTTTCACTGGCTTCTTCCTATAGTTGTCCCTGTAGCCACTGAGCTGACTCTGGGGTGACAGATGGAGAGATAATACAAGTCCAACCTCCTTTCTACTCACACATTCAGACAGTGAGGACTTTACACACTTGGTACATTCTTGTCCTTCTGAGGACAGAGTAGACTGGCCATTGACTTCTCTCTTTGTTATCTCTGTATAACCATCCACTGCTTTCCTCACAGAGAAACTGATTTAAGAGACATGAAGCTAGGAAATAAATCATTGATCTCTTTCTTAAGCCTTGGCAGTGTCATGGAAAAATGGCAACCTATCACACTGTGAGCCCCACATTCTCCCATTTTTCTTTTCATCTCCTCTTTACCCTACCCTAAATCTATCAAGTAGGAGAATAGAAACCTCACACCGAGAGCAGCAGGAAGCCAGGACAGTCATTAGCCTTGAAGGACAAGAATTACTTGGTGGAAGCTGGACCAAAGGCACAGTCAAGTCAGGTGGGAGTGGGAGCTGAGGCAGCAGAAGAGATGTAGTTCCTGTCACCAGAGTCATGAGGTAGATAGACACATCACTGCCCTTGTGACCTCCAGTCTCCCTAGTGTTTTCTGTGGTGGACTTAAAAGAGTAGGAAGCTGACATGGAGAGCCTAAAATGCCTGAAGTCTTTATCAACTCTATGGCACATGACAGGCCAGAGGGGATAGAGAGTTGACAGGGCCGGAGACAGATCTAGGTTTTAAGAACAGAAACAGAGAGAGAGAGAGAGAGAGAGAGAGAGGGAGGAGAGGGAGAGGGAGAGGGAGAGGGAGAGAGAGAGAGAGAGAGGCAGAGAGAGGCAGAGAGAGAGAGACAGAGACAGAGACAGAGAGACAGAGACAGAGACAGAGACAGAGAGAGAAGAGCGAGGGGAGGAGAGAGAAACACAGACAAACAAACAGTGGCTAGTTCATACTATGATAGTCAGCCCTTTGTGCCTGAAGCACTAGATGTCTGTGGTCTTTATCTTCATTCGGAGTGGAATGAAAAGAGATGAACATTACCCATTTGTCTTCACCTCTGTGTACTCATCTGGATGTTCAGCTCAAGGAAAAGAATTCCCGTAAAATAAAACTTGCAAGAGGTGATTATTGTAAAAGAAGAGCCTCCTAAAAGTAGGCTAAAATTTAAAATGGAGTCACCTATGCTGAAGCTCTACATTAACAAACTACAAATAAATTGTCTTTTTGACCTTCAGGAACAATTGGAAGCAAGCACATTTTCTAAACTGGCCAATTTCAATTAACATGATAATGAACTTCCTTCTGCTTTAGTCTTCACCAAAAAAGAAAAGGAAAATCAAAATGCCCTTGGGGTATCCTGATTTTGGCCAATCAATTACTTTCTTCTTTTTTTTTTTTTCACTTCCTGTCCCCACCTTATAAGATAATTAATTTTAAAATGACCGATTTGGTGTTTCTCCTCTGCCTTTTGTCTTCCAGCTCTGTTTCCATCTATAAAACTAACTTCAGCTAGGCTCAGTGTAAAACTTACTCCATTTATGGAATGAGGTATTGCCTGATTCTAGAATCTCAATGCCAGTCAAGATCTTTACATACATTGCAGTGTGTGTGTGTGTGTGTGTGTGTGTGTGTGTGTGTGTGTGTGTTTATCATCTCTATCAACATCCTGATATATGAGATTTGGTACCCAGTTTTCTGCTGTGTTAATCAGTTGGGACAGTTACAGGAAGTTGACTTGGCCCCACAGTTTGACACTAAACTATGCCACAGATATTTTTTAAATATGTATTGTTGATAAAATTTTACCTGGTTCATTATTTCCTACTCAACTGAGATTTGAATATGTCTAGGATTTTTTTAAATTGCATTTAAGAATGCATATGTTAAATGCATTCTGTAGAGAAACCCTGAAGGTATTATATTTCAGTACCTTCAACTAACATTTTGTTAAGTTGTATTTCTGTTTATTTTGAGGCTCACCACACTAATAAATCTTCATTGATATGTGTATGTGCTCACTATTTTGAAGGAGAGATAAGCTCTCCAGTTCCCAAGCACCAACTCTGAAGTAAGGGTTCATGAGCAAGTGATTTATTCAGACAATGCTCTCAGGAGAAATGAGGCAGGGAGGAAGCAGAAGAGGAAGGCAAGCCAAGAATAGAGTTTCTGACCAAGCCCTGGGAATGATAACTTCAATCTGGTTCTACAGGGAACTTTAAATTTCCTTCAAGAAATGTGTCTCTGTGCAAAGCAAAATAGCTAGATTTTCATTTTCTTGAATATTAAACAAGGAGCCCAAGTTTGGCCAAAGAACTAATTCAGGGTGCCCAGTGACCATCTTCTCCAATAAAACCATACCTCCTAATCCTTCCCAAACAGTTCCACCAACTGAGGATGAAGTACTCAAACATTGGAGCCCATGGGATCATATTTTCAACCTAGGCATGACTCAGACTCAGGCTCCTCTCCCTTCCTCTGAGATGGGGTAGAGGGGTAAGGGTATGAGAAGAATATATTTAGTCTTTGTTCTCAGTTCCTAGAAGAGAGTTTCTAAAACCTTGCACCTCTCTCTCTCTCTCTCTCTCTCTCTCTCTCTCTCTCTCTCTCTCTCTCTCTCTCTCTCTTTCTCTCTCTCTCTCTCTCTCTCTCTCTGTCTCCCCCCCCTTTGTGTGTCTGTGTGTCTGTGTCTGTCTGTCTGTGTGTCTGTGCATGTGTCTGAGTGTATATGTCCGTGTGTGTCTCTGTGTATATGTCTGTGTGGGTCTGTGTGCGTGTGTCTGTGTGTGTCTGTGCATGCGTCTGAGTGTGTGTGTGTCTGTGTGTGCATCTGTGTGTCTGTGCATGTGTCTGAGTGTGTGTGTCTGTGTGCATGTCTGTGTGTGTCTGTGTGTATGTCTGTGTATGAGTCTGTGTGTGTGCCTGTGAATGTCTATATGTGTGTGTCTGTGCATGCGTCTGAGTGTATGTATGTCTGTGTGTGTCTGTGTGTATGTATGTGTGTGTCTGTGCATGTGTCTGCGTGTGTCTGTGTGTATGTCTGTGTGTGAGTCTGTGTGTGTGTCTGTGTATGTACGTGTCTATGTGTGCCCAGAGATTGAAGCTAAGACCTTGCTAGTTGAGCTAGTATTCCTTTATTGAACTAGATCTACAGTTATTTGCTATTTGTGCTCCTACTAAATTGTTGGGGCCTGAACCCACTGTGTAACAGGCAAAACTAGAGCTTTCGATTCTCCCCCCTCACCCTCTTAAGGAGCTCACGTTGCAGCCACGTGCTGCCACATTTGACCTAAAACCCCTTGGGATTCCATGAGTGCTTCATGAGAGAAGCATCTTTGTTAGTTATAATAACTTACTTGAGCTACTTGGTTTGGTTTGGTTTCCTGACACCCATGTATCCCCCTGTAGACCTTTCCAGTGTCTCTATTCATTTGTATCCTTCATCATATACCTGAGTTACTATAAAACCTAAGTACCCCCTAGCTGGAATTGTTCCTACCTGACATAAAGATCACGACTTTTGGAAGCCACACACCTGAAGACACCCGATTCATTTTCTCTGTAGCTTTGTTATAGATAAGTCCTCTGACTGTAAGCTATGCTAACAGCTGTCTGAGTTACTTTTTGCTGATTGCCTGTAAGATTTGGTCTTCTGCCCCCTGCCATTTGAGCAACAGAAGTCGCCTATACACAGTAGTTGCCTGTTACACAGTGGGCTCAGAACTCAGAACCTCTTCTATGCTCCCCGGCTCTTAAGCTCTGAGGTCCTTCAAGTAAGATAATAACTGCTCTCCCACCCATGCCAACAAGCCAATAAAGGCTTGCTTCTTCCTCTGTTGCAGGTCCATCCTGGTTTTTCAGCACCAAGTCTCTTCCATTTGCAAACTACCCCTACCCCTACCCCTATCCCCTTAAAGCTTTGCCTATATTTCTGGCATGTTTGCCCCTGTCTCATTCCTAGTGTTTCTGTGTAGACAAAAATACCAAGTAAAGTGAGTAACAGAGGAATATGCACTTCCTGACTTCTTGAACAGGAAAGAGGGTTGTTTATAGTTAGACAGTCATCCAATTAGCACTTGAAGTATGGTTGTAACATGTAACCTATAGGATAGGGTCTCTGCTAACTTAATGTCAGAACTGAGTTAAAGTGTAGGATACCAAGTTGTTTTGAAATTTGTTGGAAAATTGATTTGGGCAACAAAGAAGACCAAATCCCACCATTTGGCACCAAAAGTATTCTGAGTAACAAAGTGGATCATTGCAAGAGCAATAACAGTAGGGATATTAAGGGATCTGGCTACAATCCAACAATGTCTAATTTGATCATCCCCAAACTCATTTCTTTATATTTGGAAATTACCCTGTAAATGAGAACCATAAGAAAATAACTTGGCCTATATTGGACCAAATGCAGCTAAGTACAAAGTTATGGTACAGATAAAATACACTGTCACAGATGAAAACAAACTTTTACACACATTAAAATCACCTGGGTATCTTTAAATATGTTCATGAATAGATTCAACCTCCAGACATTCTAATTTACTTGGTATTGGATGTGACCTGGCCATTAGGATTTTCCAGAATGAATTCTACTCCATGGGGTGATCCTAATGTTTAGGGAAGCTGAAGTAGCACTGAGTAGCAATGAAGACCAATTTGAATCACCTTCACCAGGAACACATAACAGTAGGGCTTGAGAAATGAGTAAAATTGCTTCCATGACAAAAAATAGAGTAGCCGCAAGAAATGTGGCATAAACTCGAAGGCAAGAGTGAGTATAACTAATGGGGGCAAACAAGGCAAACAATTCAAAAATGTCTTTCTGAAACTAGTAGGACAAAGTTTTGTAGAAAAATTGTAGCCTAGAAATCAAGCAATGGCCTTTCTTGGATTGTACCCAGAAGGAAATTGTGGTAAATTGTTATAGAAGAGTAAAACAATGAAAGTGACATCAAGGGAAATCCACCATCCATAATATGATGCAGGAGGCAAATTGTTAGAAGTTTCACCAGAGATTTCATCAAGACACTCTTACCACTACAGCGATCCTAGTGTTTGATAGTCTTGACCAAGACAATAGTCTTAAGGGGGGTGGGGGTGACAAATAAGAGTATGTAGAGAAGAGAAAAGTCTTGATCCTGGTTTTAGAACCCAGTAAGTGAAGAGGAATAAAGATAAGGCCAAGCTTAGGAGTCACTGTGCACTGTTAAATGTTTCTCCACATACACCTAATCTCATGACTCATCTTCAGTTGGACAGGGAGACATCAGGAAATCAAAAAGTGATGGGAAGAAAGAGACACTAAGTCCTCTACTTTAAACAGATCAACAACAAAGCTCTGTGGGGCACACACACACACACACACACACACACACACACACACATACATATATATATATATACACAAGAGATTCTCAGGGAAAATGGTAGTGACATTGTTTTCTTCCATACCTAGAGAAGAAGAAAGCTAAGATAGAGAACAGACTGTTTAGAGATTCAGAGCTAGAAACATGGCTCATTGGTTAAGAACATGGCCTGCCCTTACAGAGGACCTGAGTTCAGTTCCCAGAACCCACATCTGGTGGCTTATGCCTGCCTATAACTCCAGCTCTAGGAGATCTAACACCATCTTCTGGTCCCTATGGGGGACTGTACTCATGTGCACATCCCTGTCCCTCCCCCAACTCCACAGACATATGCATAAATAAATCTTTACAAAAGAAAACGTAGAAATTCATGGTAACAATTTTGTATACAAGTCCACCACCACTCCCCATGCCTCAGGCTTGAGGATTAAAAAGACCCAAAACAATGGGCAACTCTTCCCTCTCCCTGGAATGCAAAGACAGAGTGTGTGACTAAACTTTTTACTGACTACATGGCATCAAGGTTTCTGACATCTCAGACACATAAGGCCTCCATGACAGTCCTGTATTTCAGTAGTTCTGAAGAGAGACCTCTGCATAGCAGTTATTTAAGAGAGTTGGGCCAGGAGGTGGTGGTGCACACCTTTAATCCCAGCATTTGGGAGGCAGAGGCAGGCAGATTTCTGAGTTTGAGGCCAGCCTAGTCTACAGAGTGAGTTCCAGGACAGCCAGGGCTATACAGAGAAACCTTGTCTCGAAAAAAACAAGCAAACAAAAAAAGAGAGAGACTTGGTAAATCCAACTGCCATGTATGGTCATAAAAGTTTGTGGCAGCAGCAAGTGATATCGGTTCCCATGCTGTAGTGGTAGCAACAATGTCATGGTCAAAGTAAGAATTGTTGCCAACATTCAAGCATGGTGAGACGATCACATGTCTCAGTGGATAGCTGCGTGAAGCAGATCAAGACATCTCCTTATTTCACTGAAGAGGGGGCAATAAATATTACAAATCAGTAAATATTAAAAAGTATGTGTATCTGTACAGAGGTATCAATATAAAATATAGAATATTAAACACAAATGATTGAGGAATCATTGAATAGGTTGCTTAGTAATTCAGAAATAATTGACATGGCTAAATTTTCTTAGAAGTGATTTTAACTGCAGGAACTGTCTGATAATGAAAAGAATATATGTAAAAGTTGGCATTTATTACTGTAAGAAAGACAAAGAAAAGAACCTAACTACAGAAAAATAGGTGTTTCCTACTGCATGTTCTCATTTGTGCATAGAATCTTAAAAAAAAAATTTAAACTAATAGAAATAGAGAATAAAGTGTCCATCACCAGACTGGGTTCAGGAAGTGCAGGATGGAGATATAAATCAAAACAAAATTCCATCTAGACAAGAGAAATGCATTTAAGAAGTCATTCCCAAGCACAGTGATGAGAGTCATCAACAATATACTATATATAGCTAGAAGTTGCTAAGAGTAGATTTAAAGTATCCTCACCACAGAAACACATAAGCATGTCAGGTAATTTATATGCTGAATAGGTTGATTTAGCCATTTCAGTGTTTCTGGGCTGACTGCATTACAAATCATCTTGCATACCATACAAGCTAAAGGAAAGGAAAAGGAGGGGCCAGACATGGGGGATATGGAGAGTAAGGAAGACAATGGAGTCAAAGTAATCCTGAGAAGGAGAATAAAAATTCTCCTGGGTGAAAAAATATCCAAGCCGATTCTCAACAGAGCTTAATAGCTTGCTTGTATGAAAACCATTGGAGTTAAAAGCACCTGAAAATGCTTAGAAATCATCTGAAAAGTATTTCAGGGATAAAGAAGGAGAAATACAGAGAAGAATACATAGAATTTTTTTTAAACAAGACCTCAATGAGTCACTTGGGCTATTCTTAAATTCACTCAGGGCTACTTGGCTGCATTTATGGTGCATGTGTGGTAAGACAGAGCATCATGATGAAGAGTATGTTGTAGAACAAAGAGACGTGCCTCCATACCTCAAACCAGGCAAGGAGACAGAGACAAAGGTCTGGAAACCAACTTTGTCTTTTAAAGACATCCCCACAGTGACCTACTTCCTCCAAGGAGGTATCTAATAGTTTATTCAGCTATAAATCCACCTATTAGTTCAGCCATTTGTAAAGTTAGAGCCCTGATACTACACCAAGCCTTCCAAAACCCATCAGCTGTGAACCATACTTCCAACACTTCAAGGTAAATTTTTAAAACATAAACCTTAACAGATAACATCTCTGAGAGACTGAAGGCATCATTTGGGCATCCCTGAACTGATCATTGAGGTCTCTACCCACTCACATTTACCGAATGATTGATGAGTGAATTCCAAGCTTAAAAGTTGAACTACTATCCAAAATAGCCAAGTGGATGACCAAAGGAAGAAAAGAAGGAAGGAAGGGAGGAAAGAAGGAAGAAAGGAAGAAAAAACGAAAAAGAAAGAAAGAAAAAGAGAAAGAAAGAGAGTGAGTGAATGTCATTAGATAAACCACAATACATATCATTCTGGTAATAACTTCACACTTGGATGTACACTGTTCTTGCTTGTAGCTTTGTAGCTACTTTAGTGGCAGAATCTCCTGAAATGGTCATACATTGTCGCCACACTCTTCCTTTCCTCTGTATTTGCAATGTTAATAGCGAGTCCATGCCTATTGCATGTGGTGGTTCTAGGTGACTAGGATTCATGGAATAAAGCTATGGATGTTTGCATTCCCTCATAATTATATATTAATGGTTGAAAAATTGAATATATGCAAAAATTTTTAGTTGTTTAAATCTTGAACTGTTTAAGATTCATCATAGTGATTCAGTAACATCAAATCAAAACGATTGTTTATGCTTTTAGATAATAATAGGCTCTAAGAGAATTGAACTCCTACAAAGATATTGTCTTATTTATATACTCAGGCATTATGTGTGGAAATTTAAGAGAGATAATTAATGAGAGAAGGATTCTTTAGAGAGAGAGAGAGAGAGAGAGAGAGAGAGAGAGAGAGGAAGGAAGGAAGGAAGAAAGAAAGAAAGAAAGAACAGAAAGGAAGAAAGAAAGTTCAATACAGAGAAAATGTCATGAAAGAAAAGGCACAATATGAAATTTTAACGAGCGAGCGCACAGTGAGAAGTCAAAGGACCAGGAAGTGTTAAAGGAATGTCTGAGAGCTTATCTCCCTGACCTCAGCATAGCAAAGAGGGAAATAAAACTTACTTAACATTTCCTGGGCTACAGTGTGTATTGTACACTGAAGGAACACAAGATAAATTATTTAGACTGCTTCAGCTGAGATTGGCAAAATCCCATCCTGTCATAAATAGGGTTTTAAAAGCTTGATAGTGTATGAATAATTTATCGTTTCTAAACTAGAAAAGTTCTAAATCTGAAATTCAGCATTAAATAGAAACCCACATCAACCACAGGGGTCTCGTGTCATCAGTAACAGACTGGGGCACTTCACAAAAAAGTCACAATCGTTAGGAAAAGCACACATTTTCACCTCTCATTTCCTACTTTTGGAAATAGAAATCAAACAAGGGGCCCTTCTAAATATACATTATAACAAGTTTTGAAAAAAAAAAAAAAAAACAGGTAATAGGGGCTGGAGAGATGGCTCAGCCGTTAAGAGTACCGACTGCTCCTCTGAAGGTCCTGAGTTTAAATCCTAGCAACCACATGGTGGCTCACAACCACCTGTAATGAGATCTGACGCACTCTTCTGGTATGTCTGAAGACAGCTTCAGTGTACTTAGATATAATAATAAATAAATCTTTGGGCCAGAGCAAGCAGGGCAAGCAGGGCAGACCAGGAGCGAGCGGGGACAGAGCCAGCAGGGCCAGAGCTAGCAAAGGTCCTGAATTCAATTCCCAGCAACCATGTGAAGGCTCACAACCATCTGTACAGCTACAGTGTACTCATAAAAATAAATTAAATAATCTTTTTTAAAAAAAAAGGTAAGAAAGCAGCTTATACCCACTTTTGTTTATTATGCAAACTATCCTCTTTTCTTTCTCTTTTTAGAGAAAATGTAGTGAGTGCCATGTTTATGAACGTCCCCTCTCAGAAAGGAAAGCAAAGGGAGGAACTCCTTAGACAGAAATCTGAGTACAGAACCTTTTAGGTTTTTATAAGAATTTCTTACCATTTAAATAAGCTTGCCCAGAAATAACACAATTTTAATGACTTGATTTTATCAAATATATCCAAAGCAGTCAGCAAATTTTATATAGAAATGCTTACTTCCATTCGTGTACCAGCAGACTTAGATCGCACAATGCAAATGACAGAAATAATTGACAGGTGAGTTTGGGAGCAAGCACAATTAATTCTCAGTAATCGCACACCACATCAGGGAATTCAGGGAGCCGGTGACCTCCATTAGCATTCTGAGGGAAGTGCATGAGGACCAGGCAAAATTTCTACAATGAGGTGGTTAGTCTGACAAGTCTCTTAAATGAGGTCAGATAAACTCAACAGCTACTATCTGTGTACTGTTTGTGCCTGACCTTGGCATTATGCCAAGTGCTTTACTGACCATCTGTCTGACACAAATAAATCAGCAGTCAGTAGAGTGTGTGTTCAATATGATAATGTCCCCAACACATAAGCAGATTATTATTTTTTTAAGAGTGATCAACATAGATGTTTTAGAATTTCTTTGCATTTAAAACCATTCACAATTTGGCCTAAAGTAAACCAGACAGTCTTGACTGATCTATCAAACCTGTGGTTTGAGAAGGAACACCTTGGTGCTGTCTCTAGAACTCAGCCGGGGGGCACAGCAAATGTTAAGGGTCTTGGAAGTCATAATGCCCAGGTTGGTCTTCTTTCTCTCAGTGAGGGTGTGGCCAGGTCGTTCAGGCTTCTTAAAGGACAGTTTCCATGCTAATACACTGTAAGCTCACAAATGAGATCTATGCCTGCCACATAGTAAGTCATTAGTAAGTGTTTTGCATGTTACTGTTGTTTTATAATTGTCTTAATTATATTTAAAAATAGAAATTTGGAAATAAGGGACAAATTGTCCTAAAGTAATTGCTTTTACTTAAAATAAGATGTTTTCTGGGGCTGGAGAGATGGCTCAACAGTTAAGAGCACGGACTGCTCTTCCAAAGGTCATGAGTTCAAATCCCAGCAACCACATGGTGGCTCACAACCATCCATAATGAGATCTGATGCCCTCTTCTGAGGTATCTGAAGACAGCTACAGTGTACTTACATATAATAAATAAATCTTACCAAAAAAAAAGATGTTTTCTAATAGATATCTTTTGACGAAATGAAATACATATGTTAATTTATTACTACCTCTTATTTAAAAAGAAAAACATAAAATACACATTTGGGATTTTAGAATCAAATTGAAGGCACCAAAATTGTTCCTAGTGTTGACTATGCAAAAGTGAAACATTATCAACATCTCTAGCATATATCTATCTATTCCTTATAGACTACCTCATTCAATACCCAAAGAACAATGAGGTAAATGCTGTCATCATTCTTTATTGTCAAAAATAAAATAAGAACAGTTAGTAAAATGTCCAAAATCTCTTGGCTGGTGATTAATGAAGTCAGGATTCAAACTTAGTCTAACTCCAGAGCCAATACTTCAAAGCCAGGAGCCATGCTGCCAGGAATCCTCCCTGTTGGAGTCAAAAGAATCAGAGATTTGAGGCCATTACATCAGAGATCACACAGACCAAGGCTGAAGGCCATACGCCCCACTGATAGCATTTTTTCTGTACCTATTCTTAAACACTTTTCTCAGGGGGAAACAGATGGTTTCTGTGTTACATTTGTGGGCAAATAGATCAGTGAATACTGGAAAAATAATCGAACTGTGGAATATTGTGACATCTTTGTGACAATATTTCTCTTTGAGAAAGATTTGGTTTAGGGTAGGACCTTATTCTCACAGCTTTGGAAATGCTGACGTGTACAACTTTTTTTTCTAATATATTTTTACCTGTACCTTAGACAGGTTCCCATGGTCATCCTCTCTTCCTTGCCCTTAATCCCTGGCATTTACTGTCACGTGACCAAATCTATCAAGTCATACTCACAGCTCTCAGGCAGCTTTCCCTCACCACAGTAGCTTGCCACACCACTGCCCCAGAGCACAAACTATCACAGAAGTTACTGTCTCCATCGCATGTCAAGGTCTGGTCATTTTTTATGTGCACACTCATTTCATCTTTACTTAAACAGAGATTAAGAACTTGTGGCTGTCTTATATGTCTCATACCTTTGCTGTCTTCCTTGCGAGATAAATTTAACCAAAGATGTTAGTTTTCTGCTTTAAAGGACCATACTCACCACACAACCTCACTTAGAATGTCGTAGATTGAGGGTGTTTCTCATGACTGCAGCCTCCACACCCAGAAGAAAAATCCCGCTTCAGTGGGTCAGATGAAGAATGGGGCAGGGGTGTATTGTTCAAGAAAGAAGTTAGGATTTCACTCTAAGTCCTTAGAGAAATAAGTCATCCCCCATTCCTAAACCAACTAAACCAATCCCAAAAGAATCGACAAAAGAAGCTGACTCAGAACTGCTCTCCACTTTATTGGCACTTTCAAGATAGCATGGAGTAAGATGTCCGTGGCCACATAGAGGCAACAGTAACACCACGTGTCATTACAGAAGAGTTCCACAAGTGAAGGGCATAGTATCATATAAAGCAAAACTAGGAGGTGTGAAGTGGTTTTCTGTCTAAAAGCAGAGCTTGTTAGTTATCAGGGACGGGTAAGAATGTAACTCTCCTGTCTTGTACTAGATTCTCATACAACATCCAAATGCTTGTCGAAGAAGGCTTTTACCTTCTTTACATAAGACTTAACTCATAACAGAATTTTGTAAGACTCAAACGTACCAGAAGAGGTAATACAGAAATAGAATCATGCAAATAAAGTATTGCACATTTTCCCTCTTCCTGGGACATGGAATTTTAACCAAAGGTACAATTTCAAGATTATCTTTTCAAAAGAAACATCACCTATTTTGTTTTATTTGTGGAATAATACAAAATATCATGGGATAATTTAGTTTTATATGTATTAACCAATGACTTTTTCATTTTTAAAATCCTCAAACAGGGCAGTGGTGGCCCATGCCTTTAATACCAGCACTGGGGAGGCAGAGGCAGGCAGATTTCTGAGTTTGAGGCCAGCCTGATCTACAGAGTGAGTTCCAGGACAACCAGAGCCATACAGAGAAACCCTGTCTCTGAAAACAAAAAACAGAAACACAAAAAAAATTCCACAAACCAATTTAGTTAAGGTATCTACCTAGAGGACTGACTCTTAGGAGACTAAGACAAGATAGCTATCATCTTCCCCACCAGTCTTAGCAATGCTCTATCCCAAAAAGAATGTAAAATACATTTAAATTAAGTAGCAATTATTCTTTTCAGTCTCTCTGGGACGGTGCCCTGAGCAGATTTTGAGCGCAAACTCTGCAGCCAGTCCCACAATACCCAGAGGAAGCTCCACTCCCAGGTGCTCTAACAAGCCCAGGATCACAGGATCCCAGAATCACAGGAACACAGAGATAGCTTGACTCTGAGAAGTTCTGACACAACCAACATCACAGGAAGGACAGACTCCAGTCAGATTTAGCAAGGGCAGGTAGCACTAGAGATATCCAGATGGCAGGGGGCAAGCATAAAAAAATAAGCAACACAAACCAAGGTCACTTGGCATCATCAGAACCCAATACTCCCACCATAGCAAGTCCTGGACACACCATCACACCGGAATAGCAAGATTCAGATCTAAAATCACTTCTCATAATGATGATACAGGACTTTAAGAAAGACATAAATAACTCCCTCAACGAAATACAGGAGAAAACAGGTAAACAGCTAGAAGCCCTTAAAGAGGAAACACAAAAATCCCTTAAAGA
>NW_022196897.1:65015201-65016204 GCF_008632895.1 Mastomys coucha | reverse complement strand
TTTCTTAATATCTTAATATGAAAATTAATATTGCCAACAAATCCTAATCGATTGAAATCCAAAAATATAAGGAATTAGAAATTTGTTGACTGTCATCCAATGGTCTCTTTAATTTCGTAATTGGAGAAATAGGTCCAATATTGTACATTCCATATACACTTTCTGCTTGTTTGTACATGACAGTGTCTTGCTGTATACCACATAATAGTGTTGAAATCAGGCTTCTCCTATCTCAGCCTCTCTATTAGTAATATTGTTTATTTCATATATTTACACTATACTATGGTTTTCAGACTAGCTTACATATTTCAAAAGTATTTATAGAGCCAAAAGAAACGTAGACAATTAACTTGGGAGGTGGCTTGTAAGAGAACAACAAAGAGCGAGACTGAATGTTTTGCTTGACGTTTGTAACTATTGTATCAAGTTTGAAGAAGAGGACTTTATAAGTTACTCTTTGTCACGCACACTTTGCATGATGGCGGTATTTGAGGCGTAAACTTCAAGGAAAGTCAGTCTCCTGCCTCCGCATTGTCTCCTGGCACCCCAAACTCAGAGGTAGCCCAGATATGTCCTTGTACTTGTGTGCTAGGAACTCACCAAGATATCATTTCTTTACAGCTAGCAAGAGAAAATTCGGACATTGCTTTCTGACCTTCACCAACATTCCAACGTCCTAGTCAAACCCTGGCTTGGAATGTTAAGCCATTCAAACTAATTGCCTCCAGCATTTTGGGTAGGGCATTAAAGCTTACAGAATGAGAGAACTATCTCAGGACAAGATCAGGTGAAGTTCTCATTCTTAGTCAACATAAGGCAGGCCATATTAGATTTGCAGCTGAATCACTCTTAGGAACTAGCTTAACAAGTGTTCCCTGGGGCTAACCTCCGCTAGCCCAGAAAAACACCATAGTTGAGGAACTTACTTAGGCCCCCCCAGTCTGTAACCAAAACAACAAACTGAAGAGGAACTATCTGCACCTGGCTTCTAAGCCAAGGTCAC
>NW_022196897.1:64904943-65014118 GCF_008632895.1 Mastomys coucha | reverse complement strand
TACATTTCTATTAAATGCCCTCATTTTAAATTCTAAGATTCTCCAGCCTTTCACAAACAAAAAGACTTTATTTATGTTCATTTAAAAAATACTAGTAGTGATGTATTATTTTCAAATTTACAGTTAATATGTTTGGAGTTATTTAAAATTTATATTGAGGGCCGGGCAGTGGGGCACACGTCTTTAATCCCAGCACTTGGGAGGCAGAGGCAGGCAGATTTCTGAGTTCAAGGCCAGTCTGGTCTACAGAGTGAGTTCCAGGACAGCCAGGGCTACACAGAGAAACCCTGTCTCGAAAAACCAAAAAAAAAAAAAAATTATATTGAGAAAAACGTATGTATTTTCAGTATTGCTGTAGACAAGCATCTACATAAGACTGCTAAATTGATTGTTGTTTTATATCAAACAACATTTATAATACTCATTTTTATTGTTATAATATTTTATAAATTTTAAAGAATATGACAAAAAAAGGTATTGTAGGTATTGAAGGGGGGATCTCTGGGAGGAGTTGGTGTACAAAAGGGAAACAAGAATGCGATTTAATTCTATTTACTTAAAATATGTTTTTAAATGTTAACAAATTCATAAAAATTGAAATCATGTATCTTTTCTCATCATAATACAATAAAAAAATCAGTAAAAATTTTTTTAAAAAACTAACAATTATTTTTGAGACAGTATCTTTCTGTGTGTCCCAGGCTGACCTCAAATTCATGGTGTTTTTTTATTTTAGGGAAGTCCTTGCTTCCCTACATATAGTATAGATATGTATCACTGTGCCTTACAGAAAAAATTTTGTAAGGTAAAATATGCATAAAATAAGAAAAAATATATTATGGCAATGCAACCACCAAGAATGGATAAGACCCCATTTTCACCTATAATAAAAAGAAATTCAAATCTCCAACATTATTTTTAGAAAAGCTATTTTGCTATAAACCTATCTTTAAGTCACCCTTATGTAAAACCTTTGTTTTTAATTAGCAAACTACATTTTTTTCACAACACAAACATATTCTTGAGGCAATCTCGAGGGAGTCCAAGAGACACGCAGTGAATAGCCACAATACGCTCCCCTGAGTCACCATAAATGCCTCATTCTCTTCCCCCATCTCAGTAAATCCATCAAGTCACCCTGCCTTACAGCAGCTTCTGTTTTCCCCACCTCCACTGATGTTCCACACTGGTGTGTTTAGAATGTTTCAAACTAGTAATATTTCTGTTGTTGCTGTTGTTGTTGTTGTTGTTGTTGTTGTGCTTTAGTTACAAGTGTTTGTCTTCTCTTTTTAAAATACTTTTTCTAATTCCAAAAGTGTATGCAATAAACATACATTATTTAATAACAATGAAAAATGAAGAATGGAGCTAGAGAGATGGTTCAATGGTTAATTGCACTGACAGCTCTTCCAGAGGTCCTGAGTTCAATTCCCAGCAACCACATGGTGGCTCACAGCCATCTGTAATGGGATCCGATGCCGTTTTCTGGAATGTCTGAAGACAGCTACAGTGTATTCACATACATAAAATAAATAAAATCTTTTTAAAAAGAAAAAGAAAATTGGAGACTGATATACCTAAGCATATATTATTATACTTATTATATTATATAGACTTAGCACTGCCCTAAACAGTTTCATGTCATAGTCTTTATTGAGGTCACAATAAACTCTTATTTCCAAACCCTGCAGTCAGGGAAGGTGAGAGGAAAACCAGAGGTACTGTGTATGTAGGGAGCCACAGCAAGATGGCTTTTCATGGAAGAGTATCAAATGTTATCAGCAATACCTGAAAACTGACTGTAGCATTTGGAAATAGGTCTGGAAATAGATTAAAAAGATTAATCTCAAGACAAGTTTAACCTAGTTATGATAGTGTTTAAAACCTCCCCATGAAGACATCTCTAGGTTTAGTCAGCCTAACATCACCAGCAACACAAACCCTATACACCTAAGTAAGAGAAAGAGGAAATATCTCATCTCATTTTAAAAGGTTGTCTTAAAGCAAAATCAAAAGGGCATTATAAGACAGGAAAATCCTTAGCTAACCTCTCTCATGAGGTTGGAGCTCAGAAGCCAAATCCCTCAGCAAAATCCTAACAAATGCGGCCTAGGAAAGGGTAGGGCTGCTCGCCATGCTAGGGATTACTCCAAGTGCACCAGTTATTTTAGCATCTGTGTGATTCTTCACAGTATCAGAATCAAGGAAAAGAAACATAGGAACTGCTCAATATGTGTGTAAAACTACTGACATTGCTGTAAAAAACCTAATGGCAAACACCTTGCATGTTGATGAAGTATTGAACACTTCTTTAAGATTCAGTGTGAGGAACAGTGTTCCTATTCCCCCCTGTTGTTCCTTCCCTCTGATCCTGCATCTTACACAAAATGTTGTAGGAAAGAAAAAGAAAAATTGAAATGGAGGAAAGTTATTTATTACTATTTGAAGTATGCAACAAATGTTATGACTGTGTACTATCAAAAAGGCAAAAAAAAAAAAAAGAGGAGGTTTTCCACTGTAAAAACTAACATTCATTTGGCAAGGCTGGGAGTATACAGAGCCATATTTTAATTTTCAGGTTTGTACAGAAATAATAGCAAGAAACAAACATTAAAATGGTGCTATTGCAATAACACAAGGCATCAAATACATAGAAGTGAACTGAGGGAATTGCATAGATGGTTTTTCTTAGAAAATTGTAGAATATTAGGAAGAAATTTTTCGAAAGATCCATCAGTGGAGAAGTACATAATAATTCTTTACCAATACACCTAACATCACCAATATACCTAACATCACCAATATACATAGCATTCAATAGTAATTCAATTCTCTCCAAGCTTACGCACCATCCCCCAAATTCAATGCAAGCACAATGAAAACTTAAAGCAAGCATAATTACAGAAATTGACAAGAAGGCTCTCAAATGTATATAATAATCCCAAGGAGAAAGTCCAACACAGGTAAATGTGAAAAGGCTTAAGACTTCACATTGCCAGATATCAAGACACATCTGAAATTATATTGGTTAAGCTGACATAGAGTCAGTTGAAGACAGACAGAGGTACTCAGAAAAGAATCCAGAATTAGAAACACACAAGTCTTCAATGTGTCACAAGATGATAGGGAAAAAACGTTCTTTTCAAATAAAGCCAAGAGGATGATTTTGGCATCTTTACGTTAAAAAATGAAATGAATCTTGGTATCTATCTTACAAAACACCCCAAAATCTATCAGATAAACTCTAAGTTTAAATGTGAAAGGTAAATTATAAACCTCAGGAGAAAATCTTCATGAACTTAGATTAAACAAAAATATTATAAACAAGACCAAAAGAGATAGCCAAAAGTGGAAAATTAATTTTACAGTTATATGCCTTAAAACTTAAAATATTTATTCAGTCTAAGACACTACAAAGATAATAGCAGAGATGACAAATGTGCTGAAGAAAATGCTAGCAAAAACTTTCATCTAAACCCTGAATGTATAACATTATCTCTATCTCTAGCTAAATCTACTCTACATTTTCAACTCAATAATTCAGATATAGTTAATTAGAACACACACACACACAAAAAAAAATGTATTAAGCTCTATGTGGCCAAACACATGAATAAAACAACCTCAGTATCATTAATTATCAGAAAATAAAACTAAATTACAATAGAATAGAACTCTATGATTACCAGAATTCATAATGTTAAAAATGACAGAAAATGTGAGATTCTAACTGGTGTATAGAGTAAACATTGAGGGGAATGTAAGCTAATGTAACCACCTTGAAAACGGTAGTCTTTACCAATGTATAAAACAAATATTACCCTAGCTATGTACATCTCATGGAATTTATGCAGATATTTATCAAGATATACATGAGAAGTGGGTATTTCTGGTTCCTTTGGAGACTCAATTGTGTCATACAATGTTTTTCTGGAAACTGTCTTATGAGAGGATGTTTTGCTGAAGCAGACACCTGGGAGGATGTTTTGCTGAGAATAGATGCGTGATGGTTTTCTGGAAGCTGCCTCAAAAGTGGTATGGGATATTTTGCTAGGGAGCAGGCTTGAGAGAACAGGTAATGTTTGGAAAGGGTGTAAGTACAACCCAGCAGACAGTGGACAATACTGTGGCATTGGTTCACTTTGCCTTCTTTGCTGATCATCATTTGTCCTGACTTCTTAGGAAGAAACATACCAAAGAACTTCCAGCAGCTTCTTGCTGCTTCTGCGGCTTCAGGCCAGTTGCTGAACCTTGTGATCTCTTCTGGATTGAACTGCCTTGTTGGTTCGTGTTTGGTGACTGCTAAGTGGACTGGGCTGCAGCTGCTGGTTTGGGTATGGTGTTTGCTACTGGACTGAACTGCTGATATCCTGACAATGAAGATTGTAATCACCCCCAAAGAACTATTTCTAAACAGGTCCCCTTCCCCAGTGCCCTAATAACTTTTCTTTTCCACTACCTCTGGTAGGGAATGGGCTAGAGGGGAAGTTGAATGCTTATTAAGGTAGGTTGGAAAGAGGTATGTATGCCTACAGACCTGACTCTGTCTCAGCCCAGAATTTCACTTGCACAAATGCTCTATGCTATTACTTTACTACTTATCAGAATTTTGTGGTGCTAGATTAATGAAGTTCTACCTAATAAAAAGTAATAGTGAAGCTTATATAACAGATATACTCAGCCGGGCAGTGGTGGCGCACACCTTTAATCCCAGCACTTGGGAGGCAGAGACAGGCAGATTTCTGAGTTCGAGGCCAGCCTGGTCTACAGAGTGAGTTCTAGGACAACCAGGGCTACATAGAGAAACCCTGTCTTGAAAAAACAAAAAAACAAAACAAAAAACAAACAAACAAAAAAACAACAACAACAAAAAAAAAAACAGATATACTCACTTTAGGCTCCTTACTACATACAAATATATTTGGAGAAATATTTCTTATAGGAGAATATAAAGTTTCCTAGAATTTTATTTTTGTTGTGTGTTTTTACATTCTTGAAAGTCTGCAGGCTAGAAAGATTAGAAGAAGAATACATTGGAACCCAATATTATTGGAAGAAAACCACTGTGTGAAATGAAAAAAAAAAAAAACAAAAACACATTACAGGTTTGATTTACACAGTATAAATAGCATCTTGTAAGCCATTGTTGGATGTAGCTCACATCTTCCAATAACAATGTCTTACAGCAGATGCTGTCACTCAAAGAAATAATATTTTTAAAATAATACCAAACAGTCTTCACAGTATAAGAGTACATTCCACACCTTATTGTGTAGACTCTGGGCAATCGTTGGATGTACTTTAATGGAAAGTTTCTTTTTTTTTTTTTTTTTTTTTTTTTTCGAGACAGGGTTTCTCTGTATATCCCTGGCTGTCCTGGAGCTCACTCTGTAGACCAGGCTGGCCTTAAACTCAGAAATCCGCATGCTTCTGCCTTCCAAGTGCTGGGATTAAAGGGAAAGTCTCACTCAGAACTCTGCAGTGGTGAACCCCAGGTAAGGGCATTTCATGCCTGCTGTCCTAGGATCTCATTGCCTGAGGGTGCAAGACTTGCAGTCATCTCTAATCAGAAGAGAGACTATGCTCTGAGATTGACTTACCCACCACAAGCTTCACAAATTCTATGCCAGCATAAGGTGACTTTCTTACTTCTTATTTGGCAGCATCATTCTTACAGTCTACTAAGGAGGGCAGAGAGCTAAAACCCCAGTGGAAAACAAAAAAGAATAAACAGAGACCACCAGCTTCTTCTCATTTACAAACACAAACTGTTCCTTACAATTCAATGCCGCCAAAAAAAAAAAAAAAAAAAAAAAAAAAAAAAAAAGCCAGTCCACCCATGAAATATGCTCCCATCACTGGAATGCAAATTAAAGCCACAGTAAGACACCAATACACACTACTAGAACCATGCCCGCTAACCTATACCATATATAAAAATCCAGTTGATATGGTTCATAGACCTAGACATAACTAAAATAGCAAACATTCTTTTATTTTTTTAGTCTTTTTTTTAGACTCCAGTTGTTATCCTCTTCCTGTTCCACCCTCTGACTGTTCCTCATCCCATACTTCCTCCTCCTTCTCCAAGAGGATGTCCCAACCCCCAACCCTACCCCACCGGACCTCCCCACTCCCTGGGGCCTCAAGTCTTTCAAGGGTTAGGTGCACCTTCTCTCACTGAGGCCAGACCAGGGAGTCCTCTACTGTATATGTGCCAGAAGCCTTATATCAGCTGATGCCTGGTTGGTGATTCAGTGCCTGAGAGATCTCGGGGGTCTAAGTTAGTTGAGACTGCTGGTCTTTCTATGGAGTCTCCCTCCTCCCCAGCTTCTTCCAGCTTTTCCCTAATTCAACCACAGGGGTCCCTGGCTTCAGTCTATTGGTTGGGTGTACCTGACTCTTTCAGCTGCTTGATGGGACTCTCTCTGAGGGCAGCCATAACAGCAAACATTCTAAAACAAATATTGTCTATCTTCTGCAATTTTTGGATAGGTTAAAAATTTGATAATTGAAAATATGATTCATAAAACAAAAGAATGCCTCAAAATAAAAGATATATTCATCAATGGGTGATTTAATAAAATGAACAGAAAAACTCATTGGATTCCTAGAAAATATTTGAGACACAGGAGACAAACAATACCATATAAGAACTTATGAAATGTGATCACCTTAGGAAGACTTTGCAAAGGCCAGGGAGTCACTTGGGGGAGCACAGATTAAGTCACTGTAAGAGAACACTGCATGCTCACTAGATAGCTATGAATAAAATGACCAGCAACACCAAAGCTGTTGGAAATGTAGAGTATCCAGAGCTGGCCACCATCCCTGAGAGCTGTGTAAAACTGTACAAAGAGAAAGGGGCTTCAGAGAAAGGAAGCTTATGCACATAAATATGCAAGTTACCAATGATGACCTGGTATGAGCTGCTTCAGACCAGGCAGGACTTGAAGTAAAGGCCTAGGACCAACAGAATCAATGAGAAGGGAATAGAAGAGGGGTAAAGGAGAGAAGGTAGAGGAGACAGAGGCAAAAGTGGTCTGTGTACACACACACTGAATGTGTGGGGAAGATGAAGGGGCAGCTAGCACAGCCATAGACAGGCCCGCCACAGAAGCAGGAAGACATCAGAGACAGAGGTGGCTTTAAAGAACAAACTTCTGTCTCACAGAAGAAAATACCCAATTCTCACTTTCAGAAATGTATTTTTGAGAAAAGCCTTAAGCTGTAATTCTTCTGGAGTACTACCCCCACAATCAAAGTCCCATCAGAAAACTGAAAGAATATCAAGTTAATCACTGAAAGGAGTGAAGTATATGCAGACATTAACACAGATGTTGTTTCTTGTTTTTTTTTGGTTTGGTTTGGTTTGGTTTGGTTTGGTTTGGTTTGGTTTGATTTGGTTTGGTTTTAAATCTCTGTGCTAAAGTTCAAGCATGAGTTTTTCCTGGGTGTTAGACTAAAGCCCAGCACATCTCTGCCTGGAAGAGCAGGAGTGTTTGTTGTCCACTGTGCTGGGGAAGAAGGCTGGAAATGGCTTATCAGGTTACACAGTATTTATTACCCAGGACACGCTGTTCGCCTCTGATTCCTTTCAATCAGACCTTACATCTTTTGCCAGATATGCCTGCTTCTATGAATTAGCTTTGGAATACAACATCAATGAAATATTTTTGGTGCTCTTAATGCAGCCCTTGCTTGATTATGAAATCCAAACTTGCCCACCGTAGCCTAGATCTACATAGACAAAAGTACACTGTGTTTTTATAATATAAATGATGAGTCTCAAATGCATGATCTTCCTAGTAATCTGCAAAAATTAAAGTGTAGTATTGCTTTCGATTGGAAAAATATGTTACAGCTTATATTGTCACTGATTCTAACTTATGTTACATAATTAGAAACAAAGTCTCCAACTCAATGCCCCAGACCATCCAGAGACTGAGTGTGGTTGTAGGGTTGAGTATATGCCTTGTACTTGACAGGGAAATAGAGTAGGATGGAAGTGGACAATAGTCAGTGGAATTAATAGTAAGGAAATATTCTCAAGCATTGTGGAACTGACTTAGCAGTCAAATTGTCTGAGTTCAGAATCAAGAAATTGTGGGGCAGTGAACCATAAGAGGAAACCTGGTAAGGTTGAGCTGGGTTGGAAGCCCCAGAACCCAAAGGGGCGGTAGGAGTTTCACCACTCCCAACACTAGGCCCCTGTCACGTAGCCACAGCCCACCCCACCCCCAAAGAGAATTGTGCCCATCAGTCAGATAGGGGCAGTGCCCCCAAGCCCCTCCACATGTAGATGAGGCATCCCTAACATCTCAGACAAAGTCAATAGGAAGCACCACACCACACCCACTATCAGACCCCCAACCCATCCCAAAACTTTATATAAGATCCTATCTAGAAGGAATAAAGGTGTGTGAGAACTACTTCATCGCCTGAGAGCATCTGTCCTATAGAGCTGTAACCCTTCTTGGGAAGGAACGCTCTCCCAAAGCTTTTGCTGCTAGAAGCTCCCCTACACCTCTGCTTGCTAGCTGAGCCCGCTGCCTGCTCTGCTCAGTGCAGTGGGACAGCAGCAACACCAGAGCAGCTGCAGAGACTGCACTTCCTCTCCCTTGAACGTTCCCATCTGGCCGGGCCAGAGATCTCAGCGGATAGCGTTGGGTACACAGACCTGCAAGAAAGAAATCAGACAAATCCACTCTGCCATCTCTGGTAAATGTTTGTTATCCTTGAGTCTCAATATTGTCAGATATAGAAATGGTAACATGGGTGGTTTTTTTCCATTTAACTGTTTTTAAGACAAAGTGAACATACAGTATACGTGGTAGAATTGTGAATCTCTGCTATATTTTTCCAAGCTGGCTGAAATATAAATAAAATTGGAAAGGCCAGTTTAGTATAATCGGATGCCTCAACATATATTTGAAGAGCATCACATTCATAACTTAATAACTGCTCATTGGGTTCCTGTCAGGTGGCAAGCATAGCACAGGACACTAAATTGTGAAGAAAAGTCTAAATAGGACCTGGGACAGAAAGCATAATAGAAAATGAAGAGACTGAATGCTTGGATATTCAAACCTGCATCATATCACAGAACAAGACAAGCAAAGCCTCCTCTTTAGGTCAGGGCTTATTGAAATAAGACTAATATTCATAACCTACTGTGATATGACCTCAGTGAGACACAAAAGAATAACTTTTATTTTGCTGAGTATAATTATATATTTTATAACCAATAAAGTAAAATATATAATAATATAAATATATTATTAATATAAATATGTATATCATATAATGCGTTATATAATATAAAATAAAAATATATAATATATAAATATAAATGTGTGTGAATCTGTGTGCGTTTCATGCAATAGCTATGCTTTCAGAATTACTGCTGTTTAAGTCAGAGCAGCATAAAACAAGTAAGTTAAGTTCAATTCCAAGAGCTCCTGCATAGTAATGGCCATTATCTGTGGAGATGAAAACTCATGAGGACAGAATTAAAGGGACTAAAGATGAGAAAATATAAAAGTAGACAAGTCTGAGGTGTTTGGGCTGCCACATTCCTGAATCTTAGCGGGCTAAGAGTCTACAATTTTTAAAGTCTTAGACTAGAGAAAAATAGATCATCTATAGGCTAAAGGTTTCAGAAGTACCCATACTCATGATCGGTATATGCTGTGTAAATATGTGAAATTTTCAAAAATAGAAGTATTATTTATAAAAGAATAATTATTCTAGTAAGGAAAAGGCACTGCCATTTCCACAGGGATACCAGTCCAGTATAGTCAGTCTGTCACAAAGACCCTGCTGGGGAATGGGATCAAATCAGGGACTCAGTGCTGATTGCTACTGATGGAAGCTTCAGCACTCCATTCGCAGCCATAGTCAGGTCAATCTTAGGGAACAGAAGGCCATGTGGTTGGGTCGAAGCACAAGTCTCTTGTGATTAGCTTCAGTTGTCTACTTGACAGGATTTAGAGCCTAGTTTCAGTGAGGAACTTTCTAGATCAGCTTGACCTCCAGACATGTCTTGGGAGGTGAGGGTATCTTGATTTATTTATGTGGGAAGACACAGCTCATTAAGGATGACTCTGGGTTGGGTCCTGGAGTATGTACGTAAGAGTGGAGAGTGAGAGCTTAATGGTATTAGGCATGTGTGTATTAATTCTCGGCTTTCCTCTCACTATGGAAGTCCCTGCTTCAAGTTCCTGTCTTGACATTCCCACAATGATGGACTGCAACCTGGGATTATAAGCCAAAACAAACCAATAAAAAAAAGCATTACCCAGTCTATTCATCCGTGGACCTTGGGAGACGGTTCTGTGGATAAAGGGAGATGCTTCCCTTGAAAGTGTGAGGGTCAGAGTTCACATCTCCAGCACCATGTAAAGCCCAGGTGTGTATGGCATTCCATGGGCAATTCCAGTGCTGGGAAGGCAAACCTTTCCCTGAGAAAAGGGGTAAGTTATATTAGCTATGTCAGTAAGCTTTGGTTCATTTGAGATAGCCTCAATAAATGAGGTAAAGAGCAGTCAATCCCATCATCAACCTCCATACACACATGTCCAGACATATATGCATACTCACATATGTGCAGACACATATTAACACAACATATATGTATACATATATACTATGTATATATGATGTATGATGTATATGTACATGCATATATATAATGATGATACAAATATAGGATGCAATGCCTCTGCCTCCTGAGTGCTAAGATTAAAGGCATGTGTACCACCATGCCTGGCTTCTAAATTATTTCTTAAATTTAAATGATTTCTGCAAGCTATAAAATATATTTTCAATAAGAAAATTCCATTAAATATACACATACATGTATACACATATATACACATATTCACATATGCATATATACATATATATTAAAAGGGTTATTCTGATGGTAAAGATATACTGTGTGTAAAGTAGCTAGTGTATTGTCAGTGGGGAAATGCAGAAAAAGAATAAGTAGATCTTACATATTTTCTCAGAAAATGACATATTTGTTCATATGTATGCAAATATGTATAAATAGATAGAAAATTGACTGGAAAACATACACCACAGTAAAAGTTCTTATTATAGGTTGGGGGATGAGGTTTGAGCAAGTCTTACCTGTAAGCTGCCTTTCCGTCCAGCGGAAATAAGGAGGCAAACACGAGCCCTTCTCTAAGCAGGTTTTATCCAGGAACCTTTATTTTTACTTCTTCTTAATAATCTCTCTAATCTCATCTAGTCTCTCTCAGCCTCCCGAGTAGCTGGGACTACTGGCGTGTGCCACCACCGCCTGGCTCATAATAATCCTCTCTCTAGTAGAATCTAGTAGCCTCCAGCCTTCGCAGGTTAAATACTTTTCCTGGTCCCAATCAGCATCAGCTGCGTGGCAAAGCATAATAGGCTGCGGGAAATTCATACCAGCTTGTGTCACAAACTCGAGGCACTCAGCTTCTCCAACTAATGGCTTGATTATCAATGCTCTCTGCTTTGGCCGGAGACCAGGTGTTCAATATAGGGTAGCAGCTGCGGCTCCCCACACTTACCTTTTACCTTTTTCCTATGTTGTTTAATATTTTAATACTGGGAGTTTAATTATTCCTGTAAAACAAACATACAAGAAATAAAATGCTTTAGTTATATAATACTAGATCAATTTATCATTTCTGCATAATGTGTAGCTATAGTTCTCCCTAAATTATGTTTTAATTTCTTTTTCCATGGCAGGGTTTCTTTGTGTAACAGCATTAGCTCTCCTGGAACTCATTTTGTAGACCAATCTGGCTTGAACTCATAGAGATCTTTTTGTCTCTACCTCCTGAGTGCTAAGATTAAAGGCATATACCACCATGTCCAGCTTCTAATTTATTTCTTAAACTCAAATGATTTCTGCAAATATGCACCTTAGTTTGGCACTATTGTACCACACCCACTGAGGCATAAATTGTACACCTTGAATAGCATGAACAATCTAATGTTGTTCCACTAGACAAAGAAATTTGTGTGGAATCTGGAGTTATCACATTGAAGGCATCTCCATTAGTTTGATTGCATAAGTGACTTGGTAGCCCCAGTTCTGCAATGTGAGCATCCATATGCTCCCTGTGTCTTCCCAAATGGAAGCTCTCCACTCTTAAGACCAGAAAAGTTACATTGTATTTAGACACACTGCTAACCCTTCTAATATTTAGATGGCTAAACAGGACTTGGTCGGTCAGTCACTTGGTTGGTTGGTCGGTCAATTGGTTGGTTGGTTGGTTGGGTTTGGTTCGGTTAGGTTTTCAAAACAGGGTTTCTCTGTGTACCTTTGGCTGCCCTAGAACTTGCTCTGTAGACCAGGCTAGCCTTGAACTCACAGAAATCCACTTGCCTCTGCCTCTCACGTCCTGGGATTAAAGGTGTGTGCAACTGTACTGGCTAGTTTTGTGTGTCAACTTGACACAGGCTGGAGTTATCACAGAAGGGAGCTTCAGTTGGGGAAGTGCCTCCACGAGATCCAGCTGTGGGGCATTTTCTCAATTGCCCCTTGTGGGTGGTGCCATCCCTGGGCTGGAGGTCTTGGGCTCTATAAGAGAGCAGGCTGAGCAAGCCAGGGGAAGCAAGCCAGTAAGAAACATCTCTCCATGGCCTCTGTGTCAGCTCCTGTTTCCTGACCTGCTTGAGTTCCAGTCCTGACTTCCTCTGGTGGTCAACAGCCATGTGGAAGTATGCCAAATAAACCCTTTCCTCCCCAACTTGCTTCTTGGTCATGATGTTTGTGCAGGAATAGAAACCCTGACTAAGGCAGCCACCATTGGTCAGCTCAGGCTTTCTAATTATATTCATTTGGATCAGCTACTCAACATTCCTAATGTTTTTTTTTTTTTCTTTAAACTACAAAGAATGGCCACTGTGCTTCAGTTGATTTGAAAATCAAATAAGGTCACATGCGAAGACCTTTTCTTTCATATGAAAGCACTCTATAAAATCAACTATTATGGATGAGATTTTTCCAGATTATGTGAGAATATCAAAGCAAAGACACAAAAGAATTTTGCCAATATAAAGCTTTTTAAAAATGTAACATATATGTTGTTCCCTGTATTTCTATATAAAATAGTCATTCTGTCCTCTTTTCTATTGCTACTAATAAGCATGTAAACTACTATATATACTCAGCATCATTTTGTGTTGTTTTAAGCAAAATTCACTATATTTAAGGAAGATTCTGGATTTCCAAACTTTTCTTCACCTACTTGAATAGAATAGAATATTATACCACAAGGGGTCAGTATTTCTTTTTGAAATTCCTCTATCTTAAACCCTCAATATGCTGGGGTAAAGGGATGCAGCATCCCTTCACAGGTCTTAGCATCCCTGTGACTTAACATCCCTGTCCAGACTAGCTCACAACCACTGGGGTTGGGGGGGTGGGGATCATGGTATTACATCTCTGAAGACACTCAAAAAGTTCCCCAAACAAGGTCATCGGGCAAGACAGCTGGAGGGATGGATTGTTGCCAACCAGAATGGAAAAAACCAAATACATGGTTCTGGCTCTGGTTACTCAAGCTGTCTTGGTGTTATAAGCAGGTCAGAGAACATGTCGCTCTTGTCAGTGTTTTAACAACAGCAGCAATTAGTGGGTGTGAGAGAAACAAGACTAAGTGTTACTCCACCACCCTAATAGGGTCCATTTGGGAAATGTCAAGTAAAGAAAATCGTTGTCTCCTTGGAAACAGACAGCAGGAATCCTTCCAAAGTATTCCGCACTCTGTGTTTACAGCCCTGACTTATAGGAATTTCAGTTTACACGTACAGCTGCAATAGATATATAGCTCCATATATGATGGCGCTAATGACTTCTTATTCAAGGGTCAAGTCAGAGGTCAGTGGGGATACCCACTCTAAGGCTGAAAGAGTAAATATATATATAACATACCAGCATGAGTCAAACCTACCAATAACAGAAATGAAACAAAGAATAAGTCAGAGGGCAAAGTAGACTAACCTCCTGGGGGAAACGGAGTATTACTGATAGACCTGGCATTCTCCCCTTGCCAAACACATTAAGTCATATTTAGCTTATTATTTATACCTAGATAGGTTGTAGCCCTGAAACACAATTAGATAAATAGCAAGGGTTGAGATGGAGCCAAAATTATACTCAAAAAGTCTAAGTCCAGAGCCCAGGGAACAAGCAGGGTCCACTGCTCCCTGTGGGGTCCACTGCTCCCTGCAGAGTTAGGTTTAGACTAGAACTCAAGACGCATGTTCTAATTAATATTCCACAACTATTGCCCTAAGACTGGGAAAACTGCGTGGTTTGGAGGTGTCTTATGGTCCTCTACCCTCTAACCCAGCTCCTCCTATCTCCAAAGGAAGGGAACTTGACTGAAAACTATGGAAGACAATTTTATCTTATAATCTAGGAAAACATTGGCAAAGCCCTAACAGATTGATACAAAGTCTATTTTCAGAAACCTTCCATCCGTGGCTGCTTGTTTCTCAAAAACATGCAGGGAACCACAGTTGTTTAAATTACTTTTTTTGTTCATGTGTTGGTTTGGTTGGTTGAGACAGTCTCAATATGTAGCCATGGCTGTTCTGGTGGTGAAGTAACTGTGTAAACCATGCTGACCTCAGACTTACAGAGATCTGGCATTAAATTCAGAGTTTTATGTGGAGAGCTTTTTGGGGCTGTATGGCAGGAATTTGACATTAGGCCAGGACAGGGAAGTAAGCTCAGGCAGGAATCTGATTTTAGGCTAGAAAAAGAAGTAGGCTTCAGGCAAGAGTATGACTTTGGGCTAGGACAGGGAGGTAGGCTTAGATGTCTTGGTCATCCTGATAAGCCCTTAGAAACAATGATCACCAGACTCTGTCTATTGCCTGGCTTGTTCCTTGACTATTTGTGTTTATTGTCTTGTTTGTTCCTTAACTTAGGACTGACCTTATTACTTGTATGTAATTAAAATGGTATAAAAGCATACTGGGGAAAAATAAACCCACTTCAGCCTCAGAACTGGCTGGCGTCATGCTACAGTATTGTCTAATTATGTTTTTCTTTTTAATCCTTGCTCCTGCCCTGGAGAACCTGTTGACTGACCTAGCTGCCTAGGTCAGTTTGGGATTAATGGTGTATGCCACCAAACTCAGTTTCTTTAATGTATAGCTATCACTTACTGCTTATAGCCATTTATATGTATAAATGGCTACTTGTGATCCCTCCAGGCCCCAAATTAAATTTGGAAGGGAAGGTGTCAACATCCAAAGTAGAAAGGTAGCAGCTCAGTAGACAGTAACTGTGACTCCCACTATAGCTCATATTTACCTTTGCTGGCCTGATCTTTCAACTGGAACTTAAAACATGGCAGCCTTGAGAAACCGCTGAACATAAATCACATACTATATTACCATCCTCCTACGATGTCTGGCCTCCATGCTACAATTGCCTAAAATTAATGCCAAATTGTGAGATAGCGTTAGGCAACCTTAGCATCATTAGGCTCAGTATTAACTTATACTGTTACTTATTCATCCTGAGAATTAAAATTATTTCTTCCAAGCAGAATTTCAGTCTAGAAGTGGCTACAAATCGAATGAGAAACTGCCTTCCTACGATGCATTTTTCAATTATATCTCAAGTCCTTCGAGGTTTTTTTTTAAATGTGAAGTCAATTTATTAGTCCTGTATTCCTATTCCGGTCAAAGATGTTGCCAGAGGCTTATCTGAAAAACAACATTATTTTCAAACACAAGAAAACAATAATTTAGACCATAGCTAAGTCTCAAAGAAGCCTTTGTGGCTTCAAACTTCCCCCAAGGAGTAGTTTTCTAATGAAAATATTAAAATCTTTAGCATTTAATACTCTTTATTTATGAAGCAGCATTATCATTCCAGCTGACTTTATAGTTCTGATTCATGAAATAACTTTGGCCTTTTACTCCCACAATATAGCTGTCTTTGTGTCAACTGGATATACTGGAGGACAAACTTCACTAAAACTGAGCAGCTTTCCTTCTCCATCTTCTTAATTCAGTTCATTATCAGATGCACATAGCAACCAGGAGCACCCAGAAAGCATCCTCTGTGACCCTATAGCCTAAGGACTAATGATGTTCTTTTAGGAGCTCAGCAATGATGATAAAAAATCCTGCAAATAAGCTTATATAACATTTCCTACTGATGCAGATAAATAAGCACGATATGTATGATCTAAAGACTGAACACATTTTATTTGGTTACTACTTAAATCTTCTTACAATCCTACACATACCCAAGGATATTCAACATAACTCTAACTACCTTAAAGATTTATACAGATATTGATGTCTTCATTTTTTAAGTGCAACACGGGACAGCAATAATGAGCAAACCATTCACTGCACACTTCTCTGAATTCCACACTAGTCTACTACTTCTCAGAGGGCCCATTAAATCAGACCAACAGGCTCTTTCCAGCCTTATAGACTAAACTAAAAACCAGGAACAAGACAGTAATAACATAATGAGCAAATGAACTCTGCTGGTGCCAAAATTAATTGAAAAACTTCTCAGAAATGATTCTTAGCTTGATCTGATCTACATCAAAACAACAACAAAAAATCAAAAGTATATCCAGGCAAGCGTAATCAACTTGAATAAACCTCAAAAGCCATTTTGAGTTTTATTACCTTATTCTCATCTTGTAGATAGTGCTATATTTTTTCTTAAGTTGTCATGTTTGAAAGGAGAGAAGGAAACTAACATTATTATGTTCCAGCAATGTGCCCCAAAGTGTGAATTACCTAATTTAATCGTCATGACATGCCTGCAAGGAATGTATTATTTCCAGAGATTTCTGGTGGGGATTTCACATTGAAAATAATGATGCTGTGCTGTCTATTGATGTGACTAAAAAGATTGACATGGGAGCAACAACCTTTCCATAGCATATTTTATAAACTCTTTGTGTAGAAAACAAGCCAGAACCACTTGATTAATTCAGACATCCATCGCCATAGGATTAACTGTCTGGAGCTCACTGTTCAACAAATATAACAGAGAGGCCCTGATTGGGACCTGGGACTGAAGAGAACCACGACCCCTTGACCTTAAGGGGCTTATAATTTAAGGTATGCACAGAGGATTACTTAATAGTAAAATACTAATTCACATTTGCATACAATTCTAACCCCAGAAATGTTGTCTTTTATCATCCAAATTTCTTCCAAATGCCTTAACTCGGTTTTACATAATCCTGGTGATTTGGTGGTTCATCCCCATACACAACTTGGAAATGGTGTGGTAGTGTTGGTGTCATTTTAGGAATTCCAGAATAAGTTCTTTTCCAGGTCCCAGTACACCTGCCTATTTTCTTTGAACAGTATCAGAAACTGAAATTCGAGTAATAGCACTGAATGTGGTCATACCTCATGGTGAGATGATGACAGATACAGAGAGGATGGGGACCTGCTGACCTTCTGATACAACAAACATCAGCCATTGAGAGCAGCACCATCCCTCATGAGTGTGCGAATACCACCTTAGCTCCAATATTGCATTGTTGTACTGAAGAAGTCTCCGGGGTACATCCCTAATCCAGAGATTGCCGTCTACTCACCAGCCCTGGCTAAGTGGGGAAAAAATCTCACTCCAAATGAAGACAGTGTTGTAGGTAGGGAAAGCCCTACCCTTCCCTAATCGTCCCCAGACAAACTGCCATCAGCAGAGATTAGAAGCTCATTCTATGAGCAAATTGCAGTTTTCCTCAGCAATTGCAACATCAGGTGTCTCATTACCAGTGAAGGGTATAGCATTGAGGTCTGGCAGCTTTGGGGTCAAAGTTCAATGATAAATCCAGTTCCAAAAAGAAGAATGGGAGTCAGCAACAAGAGCAGCAGCTACCCTGAGGGAAAGCAACAAAAAGTACCTCACGAAAACAGCATGTGCTGTTGAAGCAGCAGCAATCCTTCTGCCTCAGTCTCCCAAGAGCTGGGACTATAGGCATGTGTTACTATGCTTGGTTGTAAATAATAATAATAATAATAATAGAAAAGAATGAAGACATTTTGCCTTTTTAAAAATTTTGCCTAACCCATGGGAGACTTGGGACCCTGGAGGGTGGGAAGGTCTGGCAGGGTGTAGGGGGCGTGGGGTGTGGGGATATCCTCTTAGAGACAGGGTAGGAGCAGTGGAATGGGGAACTGTCAGAGGGTGGATCCAGAGGGGGGGTGGCAACTGGACTGTGAAAGAAGATTAAAGATAAAAATAAAAAGGGTGGTGGGAGAAAAAAAGAAAAAAAGAAAATGAAATCGTTAAAAATATTTTTTAAAAAATTCATTTTGACAAGTTAAGGATTTTCTTCACTAAAAAGCAGGGTAAAATATTATTGAGGCCAGTTAGGGGTGCATGATGAAATCTAGGCTAGTCAAGACTTCATAGCTAGACTGTACCTTGAAAATAACTTGAGAGAGAGAGAGAACAAGTAAGAAATTATTAAAAAGTCATAGATATGCCAAGGTGGAGAGAGCAGAAGACATGAGGTCCTAACCCTACACAAAGAACAACAAGCAAATAAGGAATATTCACTGCAGAAGGACTAGTTTTCCCAGGGAGGAGCACACCAGTTAGTTATCCAATAACAAATGGTCAGCCCTAAAAACATACATACAAATGACATTAGAGAGTTTGAGCAGGTTATAGTCAAATGTAAATATTTTTTTCATATATATGTGTGTGCATGCATATGTACGCATGAAGGAGAGTTATATGGGATGATAAGGAGGGAGGAAAGACTAGGTGAAAATTATATAATTATACTATAATCTCAAAAATAAAAGAAAAAATGATTTTAAAGGCCATAGAATAGTGTCTGAACCAGCTTTGACTTCAGATAACAGTTACCATCTCCATGTAAGGATAGAGCCCTAAGCCATCCCTAAGCAGCCCTTAGCAAGCCCTAAGCCAGAACATGGCAAGCTTCGGTGACTGAAAATCAAGTCAAAGCACTGACTCTAAACCACCTCTCATCTCCTCTTCAAGCTCTCCTCCAGCTGCAGCTTTCTCCTCGCCCTCCCAATCTCAGGCCCCAGACCTTGGCAACACTGACTGGGTCACTCTAGTTCGGAGCAGGCCTTTCCCCACCAGGCCCTCTGTCTTGCAGACCTTTGCTCAGCTTTCTCTGACAAACAATTAAGTTATCACCTACTTCTTATGGCCTACCCCTGACCCCGCTTTAGCTCATTGTGACATTGGTGCAATATAATAAACAATAGTACTGTATTCTTTTGTTAACACAGAAGTGCTGATGTGACTCTCAAGAGCAGCCTGCTTTGGGGACTGATTTGGTTTGATCCTGTATGCTTTCTAGTGTACTGATTGGATAAGCTGATTTCTATCCAGGAACACTAAGCTCCACTTGCAAGACTTTTGTGAAAACAGTGTAGTTTATGGTGGACACATGATTTGCTTCTAGAAGTCTGGAACCCCTGGCTGCACAGACAGAGTGCTTATATGCTAGTAACATTCTGAACTCTCAGTCTCCAGTGGAATTCCTCAAGAAGAAATAACGTGGCCGGGCAGTGATGGCACACGCCTTTAATCCCAGCACTTGGGAGGCAGAGGCAGGCGGATTTCTTGAGTTCAAGGCCAGCCTGGTCTACAGAGTGAGCTCCAGGACAGCCAAGGCTACACAGAGAAACTCTGTCTCAACAAAACAAAACAACAAAAAACAACAACAACAAAAACAAAACAAAAAAACAAACAAACAAACAAAAAAAGAAATAATGTGATTGGTCACTTGGGGATGCTTTCTATAGCTATTCAAAGAAGTGAGTTCTGTGAGACTTTGCACACCCTGTCATCCCTCACTCCAGGCAACGACTATAAAAAGGTACTTTAGAAGGTTGTATCTGGTCTCCTCAAAAATCTGTCTGTTGTCTTCTCTCCTTGCAGGTCTGGATTTGTGTTCATATCTGTGAGCACGACAAGTCTGTGTTCCATGAATGCTCCCAACATATTTCTCTTTCTCATGGATACACAATCTAGCTTTAAAACATATAACTTTGAAATCTCTTTAGGTCATTGATCTATGCTCAGTGCCAAGAAAACTAATATCATATAATGGGTGCTCAGTCAATATTTGCTGAACGAATGAACGAGGGATAAAGCAAATACTTACCTATGAAATAGATTTGTTTTTAGAAATAAATAATTAAGATAACAATTTGTAATTCTAAAGGCCTTTCAGGAGTATCTCACGTATACAAAGAACACTCTCCAAGAAGTATCAAGAAAAAAATGTTTTTAAAATGAAAATCAAGAACAAAACTACAAACGTGGAGAGGCTGACAGCATGCTGCAGGAATACCACAGACACAAAGGAGACCAGCTAGAGAGATCTTCTTTAAGCTCAAAAGATGATAGATAGATAGATAAATAAATAAATAAACAAACAAACAAACAAGCAAGCGTAGTGTGAGGGCTGTTCCCAGTATCAGCTTGGCTATATCTGAAATGAACTACAATCCAGAAGTGAAGGGCACACCTGTGATCCAGATCTAGAGGCTAGAAGACATGGGCTCTTGATCATGATCTTGAGGCATAAAGGCCATGAAAAGCTTAGGCCAAGGCAAGGTGGTATATGCCTTTACCCCCTGACACAACAGACATCAGCCATTGAGAGCAGCAGCACCACTACCACCCCCAAGAGTATGCAAACACCACCTTAGCCCCAGCATTGCATCCATGCACTGAAAAAGACTCCAGAGATTGCTACAGCCCTGACTAGTGAGGGAAAATCAAACTTGAAGTGTAAAAGTCCAAATCCTAGAGGGCATTCCCATAATAGATGCCTAATGAAGAACAGTGTGGCTAGGTAAAGGGGGGCCCATCCTGCCCTAGTTGTCCCCAGACAAACTGTCATCAGCACTGTCATCAAACTGTCATCAGGAGGCAGAGGCAAGGGAATTTCTGTGAGTTTGAGGCCAACCAGGTCTACAAAGTGAGTTCCAGGACAGCCAGAGCTACACTAAGGAAACCCTGTCTTGAAAAAAAACAAACAAGGGCTGAAGAGATGGCTCATTGGTTAAGAGCACTGACTACTCTTCCAGAGGGCCTGAGTTCAATTCCCAGCAACCACATGGTGGCTCACAGCCATCTGTAATGGGATCCAATGTCCTCTTCCGATGTGTCTGAAGACAGCAAGAGTGTACTCATATACATAAAATATAATAAATAATTCTTTTTTTAAAGAAACAAACAAACAACAAAACAGAAAAAGACTATCTGTAAGCATGATTCTATATGGTAGGTAACAATTATTTTCAAAAACCTAAATAATGTTTATCCTACCAAACATGGAAATAATCAGAAAATAATAACAGTTATGTAATGAAGACTGAGAGCCTCTGAGGTATTGTTCAAATATTTGCTGTGACAAATAGACAAGGCAGTTTATTTTTCATGCTCCCAGATAAAAATTAGAAAGCAATGTGGTCTTTTCTGTTAGTAATTGCAGATCATCAACACTAACTCAGAATCATAGGAAAGTATTTAATAAGGATATAAGTCTACTAGGCTAGACAAAATTAAGGACGCTGAGTTGGTTAACGAATCAATTATGTGGAAATACTGTCCTGTCCATACATTGTGTATTAATTATTAAAAGGAAGACATTTCAGCCTTCTGAAAACTTACAGCATCTAGGACAGCCATGGGAGAAAAAAATAAGACTCTCCATGCTGTCACCAATCAAAGTGCTTTGGTACACAGTAGGGTTCGGTAGGGAATAGTCATGGTCAGAGTGGTATACAGAGAGGGAACGGAGTCTCTCTGCTTGGCCTCAACGTCACTTTGTCAGCTGCGAGGAGGACTCATTTTGTAGAATAGAGACCAGGCTGCCTAAATTCATAAATTTAAATTAAAAATACAAAAACCTTGGAGGTCAAAATTGTACATTCATTTCACAGATGAACAAATGTCACAACCTATATACTACCTTGGGTTCAAGCTGACTGGGGCAATGGAGAATTAAAAAAAAAAAAAAAATGGCAGTCACGTACCCAACATGGCTGGGATGGGATGGCCCCTGCTCACTGATGGAGACTCACGGCAGCTGGGAAACCCAATGCCTTCATTTTACGCAGCTGAATAGGAAGGGGGTACTAATCTGGGTAGGAGATCTCCATAAGGAAGCAGCCATCCAGGAGGAGGAAGGTGTGCTTAGTACATTCTCCGTATACCAGGTTTAACTAAAGGTCAACGGTCCATCAACAACTGAACCAGGACCAGGGAAAGGCCTTCCTGTTCCAATGGGTCATGGATGTAATACACACTTCCCACAAAGAAACTGATGTCCGAGGCAGTAATGTGACAACATCATGTGTTGGCATTGGCATTGGCGTTGGTGTTAGTGTTGGCGCCAGGACTATCTCCAGTAGGATTCCTTTCCTATAACCTTTCTAAACAGAATCCACTTGAGATTCAGCCTCTCCTCCCTGTGCAGTTTAACTTTCATGAACTGACAGCAGCTCTGAAAAGGAATAAAGGTGGTCTCTCAGTGCGTTTTCTCAGCATCCTAGCCCCATTGCTCTAATAGAACACAGTCAGGAGGCAGCGGAGAAGGAAATGCTTACCAAACAAAAGGTATCTTCAGTGCCACTCAGCAAAGGCAAGCTTTTCATAAAACTAATTTTTCTGGTTATATCAACCATGTATTTACATACAGATGCTGATTTCAATGCTAATAACATATAAGACAAGATAATCTTAGTCTGTGAAATTCAACATTGGTTTCACTGACATGAATTAATTTTCTCTTGCTCTTTATAATTAACATAACCTTTAAATGGGAAAGGTTTCACTTATCACCATAAAGCTAAAGGTGTTTGTTTCTAATTAATGATTAAAATGCTCTGTGGTAAGTAGACTGTACTTTGCCTGGAGTGCCACTTCTTCTGCAGGAATGTGATTGCCAGTTTATTAATAACATTAAATGCATATGTTTCTTTATTCTGAGACACCTGTTCACAAATGGGGGTGCCAGAATAAAATTAAAATCCAGAGATCAGAATGTATTACTAACAAAAGGGTGATTCAAGGTCGTGGGTTTTGCCACACTGTAAACAAGGAAAAGTCCCCTTGAATCCATGAGACTGGTCAAAATGGGCATTGTGTCATAATGGCTTCTTCTCCAAATAAGTATGTGCTTCGTGTTTTAGGAATGGTTTTGTCCTCAATGCTGTGGTGTTATTGAACCACAGAGTCTCAGATGTTCCCTAGCCTGCTTTGACATTCTTGACACGGTAGATCATAACTCACCTAGGAAAATTCCTCATTATTCCCTGTAGGGTACTGTCATCTATATGACTATTGCATCCCTATTTCTCATGGAACTCTTTCATTTCCCACACAGAGAGTCCACCCAGTATATCTAGGTTTGACTTTCCAGCATGCCATGACACTGAAGGCTGTACGCTTAACCTTGGCTCCTTCCCTTCCATCATATTATGCCTTGAAAATCATTACTTCATATATGTTATCCATGTATTTGCTTATTTCAGACAAAAAAATGATGATTTCAAAATATCTTACTTCACCTCAGCTAGAAAAAATAAAGTATCCACAGGCTTTTAATACACTGAACAGGAATAGAGTACTGACTTACAAATAAAACATATAAATATTTTGATTGGGATAAGGACAAGAGGAGACAGAGAAGTCATTGGGGATAGAAATAAAGAAAAGAAGGCATCAGATACTAACTTGCTTCTAACTGACTTAGAAAATACCATACAAAAAATTTCAAGGTTATGTGTAAGCTCACATTGATGATTTGCCATTTATAAAAACAAAGCAATTCACACTAAGATTCCAAGAGTGTGCTGCACAAACTGGACCCTTACATGCAACCACATTTTTAATGACTGATGTCCTACAAGCCCTACTGAGGTTTACATTTGTCTAGAAGAAGCTGGCTACAAAGGGTCCATCCTCCAACATGGAGATATGGCCATATGCTCCCCCAATTGAATAAATTCAAAGCAGCCCTTTGTTCTGAGTCCTGCCAGCATCATCCTCTGTCTCTCAGGCCACAGATCACATAGCCTGACTGACCACAACTAATCCCTTGAAAGATGGTTATTGTTCTAGCCTCCCTTGGCCCTTATATTTTATTCCCGGGAAGAATGGGGCAAGTGGAAGGACTTTTGGACATAGAGAGTCTAAACATGCAATGAGCAGAGGAGACATTAAATGAAGTTTTTAATTAGTTGTGTGCAATCTCCCAGTAGCACAATGTTATTTACATATCTCGTGATATTTTCTTTATAAAGATACTGGGACTTCAGCCTAAGTACATTGGCAGGCTAGATAGAAAACCTTTGATAGAATAATGGACAGTGATTCATTCCAACAAGGAGATGTGACACTTCTCCGGTTCCAGCTTCTCACAAAAGGAACCAGACCCTATCTCTTTATTTGAATAAAAGTCAACTTCTGTCATCTGAATATTAATCCATGCAAATCTCACAGATGTTATTTGAATGAACAGGAAACTGTCAGCACAGCACAATGTAAACAGTATGCTGCTTGGACTTCTCTGCATGACAGAGCAAGGCTGAAACGTGACACGTATGCATATGAAAAATGACACACTGAGTCAGACCACGTTCTGGAGGATGAGGATGTCGATGTGAGCCATTAAGAGAGAGAAGAGGTACCAAATAATATATGTGTTTCCTTGGAGCACAGCCCCAATCACTGACATACAAGAGAAAGAATAAGACTATGCCTGAGAATCTGGATACAGACATATGCTAGGAAACACTGACACTGGGAATTCTTGTCTGCCCTTCATGAAGAAAACCATATCCATAGGAAGTGGCTTTATGTCAGACCTTCTACATAAGGACCAGATGATACACACATGGCTTCTCTAGAGTCCATGTTCACATACAGAAGTAAAACATAAACACCGGAAGGTTTTCCTCATACCTTTAACGGTACCCAACTAGAGTCTCTGTATCCTATCTGAAGGTTTGAGCTCATAAATAATGAAGACTATTAGGGCCAGAGCATGAATGATAAAATAAATCCCTTTACTACTTATAGATCTATTTTGTTCCTAGAACTGTAGAACACAAACAAGCTCTCAGCTCCAATAGGTCCCTCCTCGTAGCCTATACTCTTAAATCTCCACTGAGTCACTAACTGTTCTAGCTGACCTGTTTAATTAGGCTTGCACACATGGCAAACTATGTGAAATTGCTTAGATTTGGAGAGAGAGAGAGCTCTAGTCCCCTGTACTCACAACTTCCCTGTAGGGCTTGATTAGGAGCAGTGAGATAACCTGGAAAGTTTGTTGTGACACCTCACAGCTATGCCTGGGAGTGCTGACCATGCCCTCTTGACTGTTCTCTTCAAGGTTGGCCTATCATTGAGCTGACATGCACACTGGGTATTGGATAGCTGGCATACAATTTGAATGCAAAGCCTAGAGGAAATGCTATGTCAAGGTCCACAGAGCATTATATGAACCATGTAAACCTTTAGTTTATTTGGGAGCGTTTTGAACCTATGTATGTGCCATCAGACTTGCTTAAGGGAAATAGTTCAAAGGAAGCTTAGAAACAGTTGCTCAGAAAATCAGTCCATGTTGTCTGCTTTGCTCTCCCCCGGTGTTAGCTTCTTTCTTCCTCCTACTGATGAGGCCCACCAACATCCTAACGAGTGCTATTATTGTATCCATGACTTGAATAAAATCATAACAACTCCAGGTCTTACAGCTCAACCACAGTCTTCACACCCACCCCCTTCATTCCACATTCCTCTTCATATTCACCAGTGTGGTCAAGAAAAATCAGCAACTGCTGTTGCTGAACAAAACAACAGTCTGGAACAGCTCCTTAATGGGTGTCTAATTGATTTTCATTCAATTAAGACATTTGCTTCAAATCTCGCAGGATGCCAGTGAAGGGTATCAGTTTCCAAGAATGTTTGCTGCCACGTGTCTTGTGTATTTTTCTTCCTTTGCTTTGTGCTTTCCTGCTGTTTAAAGATATCATATTCAAAGAGAGGAAATGTTCAGAATTAATGACAGCTGACAGGGAGGAATGGAAATAACAAAACCACCCTTAGACTAGCATGATCCTCGGAAGCTAAGGCTTATTTTATTTGTTACCAATTTCTAGTGGGTGTCATTCACAGACATAACAAAAACACAACACTATTTCACCTGATGTTTGTATTCATCTCATACAATAAGCTGGTTGATTTCCTCCAGCTTTCCTCAAGTAAAACTAGCAAAAAAAAAAAAAAAATATATAAAAACAATGTGATGTCTATATACATTTGCACTCAAAGTCATTAACACTTTCAGTCTAATTAACATGTCTGTCTTACCTTGTTATCACTTTCTATGTTAAGAAGGCATTTAAGGTATGCTACCCTACAAATTGCAAGTACACAGTACATTCTTATTAATAATATTACTATACTCATATTATATATTAGATCCCAGAGTACATAATTAAAATGTTATATCCTTTGAGCAATGTCCTTTCCTATCTTCCCAGCCCCAAGTAACCATCATTCTTCCCTTTATAAATGTATATATAATTACATAGTAAGTTCAACTCTTTCACAATCCGCATTTGAATGTGGTCACACAGCACCTGCCTTTTGAGCCTGGATTATCTTGTTTAGCATAATGTCCTCTAAGTTCATCCATCTTGTAGCAAGTGGTGGACTGTTCTGTTGCTGTTGTTGTTGTTGCTTTAATATTAACATCCAATCATGAGGAGGTGACTAGTCCAGCAGGAAAAAGGAACCGCATCGTATTATCAGTTACAATCAGACTGGAGAGAAACATTGCAGTTCGTTATAATGATACTTTTATATTGAAAATTATTCAAAATATATTAAGAAAGATGGTTGACATGTGTTTTAAAGATGCAGTAGTTTAAGTCTGTTGAAGAAGGCAATGAAACACTTTGTAGTGTGAGTATACACACACATGTGTATGCGTGTACAGCAGAGAGGCACTTGTGTGCATTTGGCCAGAGTAGAATATCATGTCTCATTCCTCAGAGCTGCAGTTACACTCTGTTTCTTATATGGGTGCTGGAGCAAAGTTCTGCAGCTAATGATCACACAACAGATGCTCTTAACTCAGTGTTCTCAACCTGTGGGTCTCAACCTCTGTGGAAGTCAAACAACCCTTCGTTTCACAGGGGTTGCCCCAAGACCATCAGAAAAAAACAGATATGTACATTATGATTCATAATGGCAGAAAAATTACTGTTATGAGGTAGCAACAAATTAATTTTATGGTTGGGGCATCACCACAGTGTGAGGAATTGTATTAAAGGGTTGCAGCATTAAGAAGGTTGAGAACCACTGCATTAATTACTGAGTTCTCTCAACCCCCCTCTTAACCAATATTTTCCCTTTTCCTAAATATGAAAAATTACAACTTCTACCAAGTAAGTTTCTTTCCAATTAACTGTTTTCCTCTAGAGGAAAGAAATTCCCTAAGGTATTCCATTGTTGATTTGTTTTCAAAATAAATGTGTGTGTGCACATGTACCTGCATGTAGGTCTTTGTGCAAGAGTATGTCTGTGCTTTTGTGGGGACCCATGCTTGCCATTTCGGCACAAACACTGTCAATATGAGGGGAAATGAGAGCTTGAGTGTGAAAGGAAGTAGACTATGGTGAGGATGTAGCCTGTGGGCTAGCTTTAGGGTGGGCTAACTTTAGGGTGGGCTAGCTTTAAGGTGAAAGAATAAGAAACAAAACTGCTAAAAGCCCCTTTCCCTAATTCCCTGAAATAAAGCCATGAAAAGCCTCTCCCTCCAGAAACCCACTGTATCTGTTACTTTTCAATGCTGTGATAAAATACCATGACCAAAGCACCTTACGGGAGAGTTCATCTGGACATACATGTCCATAGAGGGGGTTCATGATAGGGAGAAAGGCAAGGCAGCAGGTGGTAGAACAGGCAGCTGGCTGGTACTATTTCATCCCACTGGAAGCCAAGCAAGTGAGCTAGAAGTGGCTATGAGTCTCAAAGCTCATACTTCCTCCACCAAAGCTTTGCCTGTAAAGGCCCTATACCCCACCCCCACGCCCCACCCCACCACCCTGCCCCCAAATCCAACACTGCTACCAGTCAGGAAAACAAGGATTAAATACTTGAACCTATGGGATACATTTGTCATCCAAACCTCAAATCCAAAGAAGAAGCAAGAGCACAATTTTTTCTCGGGTTTATTTTCAGCCACAGAAATATAATATCAAGATTAGGTAGTGTTCTGGGAAGGTTTTGGTCAACTTGCCCTAGGCTAGGAACATGTAGGAAGAAAGAACTTCAATTGAGAAAATGCCTCCTCCATCCAATTGGCCACTGGACAATTTTGGAGTCACTTTCTTGATAGATGGTGATGTGGGCAGGCCCAGCTCCCAGTAGGCAGTGCCAGCCCTGGGCAGGTGGTCCTGAGTTATATAAAAAACCAAACTGAGAAAGCCAGTGAGTAACACTTTCCCATGATCTCTACTTCAGTTCCTGACTCTAGGTTCTCATCTTGTGTTCCTGTCCTGACTTCCCTGAGAGTTGTAAGCAGAAAGAAACCCTTCCCCCCTCATCCCACATTGCTTTTGATTGAGAAGTTTATCACAGAAATAGAAAGCAAAGTAGGACAGGTAGGTAAAATAAATAACAAAAACTGGTGGGAGTCTAGAAATAGAGGTAGTAGAGATGAATAAAGATATGTAATCCACAGTAACATCACTTTTCACTTTAAAAAATAGCAACAGAATAGCTTCTTAGCCAAAGCAAGCATTTAGCAGAGCACTGGCCAAGACAGGGAGCTCCTGGGAGCTTCTGATTCCACTTCCCCAAATCCACCTCTAGTCTGAGAGCATGACATCAGAAATAGAGATGCCACAATGGGGGAAGATCCCAGAAAGCAAACTGAAGAGCCATAACACAGGCAACTTTGAGGGCAGGAGATGGTACAGTGGTTAAGAGTGCTCACAGTGCAATCATGAGGGCCTGAATTCAGCTTCCAGCACCCACAGAACAAGTCAGGCATGGTCTCTAATGTCGCTGTAGCCTTGGTGCCATGGGAGATTGCTAGGGCTGACTGGCTACTGCCATCCTAGCCAAATAAAAGTGACCTCCAAGTTCAGGTACACCTTGCATCAGTGGAATAAAGTAGAGGGAGGGAAGAAGAGAGGAAGACCTAAAGATAAAATGTACACAGAAAATGTACATTTGCCTTCTAAGTGTGTGTGTGTGTGTGTGTGTGTGTATGTGTGTGTGTGTGTGTGTGTGGTGTGACTTATAGATGGCTTCTGCTACTGAAATGAAGCAAGAATTTCTTTAATTCTTTTAAACACATTCAGGAAAAATTATTCAAATATAAAATATTTGTTAGGTAATGAATAAACTGAGAAAGTATGAATAAAGACAAGGTCAGAGGTATATTGAGGTGTACGGAGTTTGTTTTATTAACTAAAGCAGACCACATTAATTGGAGCCAGTGACCTTTACTATGTCAACAGGAAAAGGGAAGTCAACAGCTCAAAGGGATGCTTGCTTGGAAACCTCCCTGTAATTTTTCACTTGCTTGGTTGGTACAAACATCTCTTGCCACCTAAAATTATGCAATATTTTTTTTCTCAGCAACAACATCTTGGAAAAAGTAAAATTACGTTTTGTTTTCCTAAGTATTTAAGGATATCTTAAGTAGTGTTAACTATTACATATTCATTTAAACAATTTCATACACATCATCTACATGACTATTTTGGGACACTGAAGAAGACTGCCAAGAAATTTATCCATCTCAAAGCAAAACATATGAAATAATTCTTAATAGGTAATTACATAATCCTTGTATAAGCCTGAGAATTTCTTAAAATTATGGTCACTCCATGTTGTCCTATTACACATTGACCTTTGGCTTTCTACAAATCCAAGGCATTGGAAAGACAGTCTGTGGCCTTGGTAATAAAGTTTCATAGCGCTGTTACATAAATAAAAAGAAGAAAGCTGAAGAAGAAACATGAAAAGAAGGATCTTGATTTAGATGAGTGAAAAACATGGGCCCTTAACTCAAACCCTAAACTCCAATCCATAGAGCTAAGAGTACATCCATGATCTCACGAGACTTCAGTTTCCTCTATACAATGTGGGTAATTAGAGAGCCCATCTCACAAGGACAGTGTCAGAATAAAAGCTGCAATCCGAAAAGGGAGTCTGCAGATAACTATCCCAAGGAATTCATTTAATAAGTGTTGGCAATTGTTAGCACTGCAAGGAAATATATTCAACCTCAAAACTCATTACATAACTGCAAATTAAAATGGGAATTTATTTCAATAAGTTAGCATGGGAAATTCGATAGATTAATAGTATGTGATGTCTACAAGAAAATGAAGAAGATGGGCACACATATGCACAATACATGGTGATACATATTGGTCCATGGCTCTGCAGGACAGTCATGTGATGGAAGAGAGTGGACTGCAGAAGTGCAGAGAGGAGAGCACACCGCGGCGATCCCAGACTCTTCATACTCGGAGACAGTGTTCCATCATCATAATCTCTGGGCTCTATTCCTTGCACTCCATTTACCAGAAATTATTCATTTAGGTGTATAGTTAGTAAGGCAAGATGCGATCAAAAGAAACTGAGTACATGAGGAGTGTTCTTTGCTGGCTCAATAACTGATGCCACTTCTCTTTCGGTCAGTCTCTATATTTGAGATAAAATCTATATTTAATAAAAATAATCATATGGTATCTATTTGTGCCTTTGTTGAAATTAATATTATATAGTACTTAATCCATGTGTCCATCCTTTTTTTTCTTAAGATTTTTTTTCCAAGATTTATGTCTTTAACTTGAATCAGATAAACTACAAATAAGATGGCAAGGTTGCAGCTTTTTTTTTAAAAAAAAGTAATAAATGAAACACATACACAAAAATAAAATATTAGGTAATAGTTGAAGCATGGAGGAGAAAAAAAAAACATAGTTCAAAAGTTCCAAAAAACAGAGATGTATCATTTTGGTCTTAAGCAAGCCTTTAAATTTAGTGAAGCCTCAACTTTCTCACTTATAAGTCATAAGAAAATTATTCACTGAGGAAAACCCACATCACACCCAAGTTAATTTCTAATTTCTGAAGCAACTTTTTAATCCCATGGTTTTTATGGTAATAAAGATACTAGCCTTTTAGACCCCACTCCAAATCCAAAAGGAAAAGACTGTCAAGGAATCAGTATTCAAATGCAGTCCTGTGGTGTTACCATTCTGGTAGGAGAGACTTAAGAGAGAAGGGGGAGCTGAAGGAGGAGAGGGGCTAGGGATAACGAAGAACAATGCCCTTCCTTTCACTTGATATTTACAAGAGAAACAGAGGGATTAAATTTCACCTTCTTGATTTTTACTAGGAAAAATAAAATAAGATCTAGAGGAATCAGTAAGAGGTTACAGAGCAAAGCAAACCCAGGAGTGGGTGATGGAAGAAAGCTCCTACTTCCATCTAATCAGAAACCCGAATGTGGCATGCAAACAAGCCTTTGAGGTGTGGGACCTGAGGAAGGAGAGATGAAATGCCCAATAACCAGCACCATTGACAGAGCTTACTCTTCATCTTCTAAGCACTGACTTCAGTGGGAAAATTCCAGGAAAATTTTTCAAGCAAACATTTAGCTTAAAATGTCTATGAAGAGCTCACATTTTGAAGTCAGACAACAACTAGAGTCAGCCCCTTCTTGCTTTCTCCTTTTCATAAGTCTGTTTTTCCACATACATCTTCCCTGTGGTCATCTTTAACTCACCAGTAAGTTCAAACTCTAAAGGCTGGTCTTTGGCCTGAAGGTTTGTGGCAACCTGTACTGGCTAGTTCAGGGATTCACAGACAGAACTTTGGGAGGTTTTGTTTGTTTTTATTTCCTGTACTTTATATTATTCTACTGTGATTTGGAGGGTTGTTATTTTAAATTTTTTTTTTTTTTTTTTTTTTTTTTTTTTTTTTTTTTGGAGACAGAATCTCATTATGTAGCCTTGGCTGTCCTGGAGCTGACTATGTAGACCAGGCTGGCCACAAATCCACAGAGATCTGCCTGCCTCTGCCTCCCAAGTGCTTGGGATTAAAGGTGTCTACTGTCAAAGCAGTCAACTTCGATTTTAAGGGCAATTAGAGACTACAAAAGACTAATCTCTTCTAAGGTTATTGCCACAATTGGTATTGAGTGTGTCTCTAATGATTGTAGGGAGTTAATTCCAGGTCTTTAATTAGAAAATGGAAGGATGCAAGTAGGGCAGCAAGATCTGGGTCACTCTGAGAAGAAGGTAAGCAGATTTGGTTAGGAAAAGGATAAGGTTAATGTTTGACACTGGAGCATTATTGGAGTTTAAATATTAAATGTACCCCACAGGCACATGTATTTGAATACTTGGTATCCAGCTTTGGCCCCATTTGGAAAGGTTATGGAAACTTTAGGACATAGAAGCCTCTGGAAGAAGACATCACTGGAGGGGGACAGGATTTGAGGTTTGAAATTTTGGCTCAATTCCCTGTTCACCCATCCTCCCCATTGCCCCCTACCCACCCTCTGATCTGAATCACCTGTAGATCTGATAACTAAAATAAGCCCTTTCTTCCTTGGGTTGCTTTTGACCCCGGAGTTTTTTGTCACCAACAGGAAAGTAACTACCACAGCAACCAGCAGGAAGCCATACAATGGACTCCAAGTGAGTGCTGCACAGAACCCCTGCATCCTCTTGGTCTCATTCTGAGTAGTCCCGGGAGTAACTCTGTGAGCACAGGAAGCACTCACTGAATCATATCAAGAGATACACATCCATCATTTCTTGCTTTGTGGGTGATACAATTTGAGAAAGTGTCCCAAAGTAATAAATGATGTCATTTAAAAGTTAATAAGCTAAAATAACACTTTTATATGTCCCAATACCCCAAAATTGGCCATACCCACCCATATGTCAACAGGACAAAGTTACTGTTAGCAAATTTACAAAAACATGAACGTTTGCTTTCTTGGCATCTCCAAACACCTTTATTCCACACATTGTCTCTCTATGAAGAGCTTCACCCTAAATAGGGCTTCATCACTTAGATTCTTAATTCATACCGATTCCTAACCAAAAGCTTAGCTTGTTATATACTTTGCTCTCACTATAACCCCTTTTATTTTTTTATTAGTTATTTTCTTTATTTACATTTCAATTGTTTTCCCCTTTCCAGGTCTCCCCTTCAGAAACCCCCTATCCTATCCCCCTCTCCCTTCCTCTATGAATGTGCTTCCCCACCCACCCACTCCCGTCCTCCCACCCTGGGACTCCCCTACACTGGGGCATCAAACACTCTCAGGCCCAAGGGCCTCTCCTCCCACGCCTGTCCAACAAAGCCATCCTCTGCCACATATGCGGCCAGCGCCATGGGTCGCTCCGTGTGTTTTCTTTGGTTGGTAGTCCAGTCCCTGGGAGCTCTGGGGGCCGGGGGGATCTGACCTGTTGACACTGTTGACACTGTTGCTTCCTCCATGGGGCTGCAAACATCCTCAGCTCCTTCAGCCCCTCTCCAACTCCTCCATCGGGGACCCCTGAGCTCAGTCCAATGTTTGGCTATGAGCTTCTACCTCTGTATTTGTCAGGCTCTTGCAGAGCCTCTTAGGAGACAAACATCAGGCTTCCATCATCAGCAAGCACTTCCGGGCATTCACAATAACATCCGGGTTTGGTGGCTGTACATGGTATATAACCTCTTTTAAAACATAAAAATGGTTTATCACTGAAACATTAAAGTTCATTAAGCATTATTACTCAGTGACTATTATTAAACACAAATACCACAGTATTTTTCCACAAAGCCATCACCCAAGCAAATGGCTACAGCGGCCAACAGTAGCAGCCCCACCTCATGTATCACATCATGTGTCACATCATGTATCATCATGGTGCCTTGTTAAGAGCACAGAGGGAGGTAAATACCACTATGAACTCCATCTTTTTCCCCAATCCAAGCACATCCAAAGTCTCATGGTTGGAACATAGGAGTCTGATCTCACTCAAATTGCCTTCTCTTGAGATGATAAGAGGAAGATAACTTGGTGTGGTGGTTTTAATGAGAAATGACCCCAGAGGCTTAGATATTTAAACAATTCCCAGGTGGTGTTATTGTTTCGGAGGTGTGGCCTTGCTGAAAGGAGTTTGTCACTGGGTGCTGGAGGGCATGCTTTGAGACTACATAACCCTCTTCCTACTTCCAGTTTGCTCTCTCTGCTTCATGTTTGCAGTAAAGCATGTGCTCTGTGGCTCAGGTTCCTGCTCCAACCACCATGCCTACCTGAGGTCATGCCTTCCCACCATGATGGATCCTTATCCCTCCAAAACCTTAAGTCCAGTTAAGCTCTGCCTTCTGTAAGTTGCCCTGCTCATGGTAATTTATCACAGCAACAGAAAGGTAGCATATATTCTTGGTCTTCCCTTTCTTTCCTGCTTCAGTTATTTTTTTTCTGCTCTGTTCATGCATTCATTCATTCATTCATTCAGTGGCCACTGGGTACCAACAATAAGGTTTATTAGATCCTATCAGGTCTTAAACCCTTTACAAGGTCAATATATAATGTTAGGCAATCTGTATGAGCAATGCCATGCCAGAGAGTCAGGAGTAATCAGAGCTAGTGTTCTACTAATAGAAGTCTTGAATAGCCATGGCTCCAGGGATTGCTCCCGGCTCTCAGAAGGAACTGTGTTGTAACTTTTTAATTCAGTATTAAAAAAAGACTGAGAAAATGTAGAAAGGATATATATGTGACCCATCACTGGTATTTTGGAAAAATGGACAAATCTGCTTGGTTACTAGGGACCAACCAGCATTTCTAGAATTGGCTAATGATGTCACTGCTGATGATCCTATTTTACATTGGAATTCCAGAATGTTACAGTAGAAACGTCTTTTGATTACCTGGTATTGTTAGATATATTATTATTCAACTTGATGGTGTTATAATTTACATATCATTTATTATGTTATGGGTTTGCAACTTTTAGAACTAAGGTTCAGAATTAGACAATTTGTTCAAAATCATATAACCTGTAAATTAGGGATGATGGGTCATCTAAACATAGGACTTGCTGTATCCAAAGTTTCTCCTTGCCTGCCATCTTTATAACTGGCTAAATTACAACTACTAAAATAACTGAATGGAAGAATAATTTTCCATACCAGATCCAATTTTTCAGCTATCCACAGATTAGCCACTTAATTCTTCTTTCTTGACACAAAGACATTTTCTCTTAATAAGAACATTTGCATAAAAATGAGCTAATTTCTCAGTGGCTTTTATCACATCATATCATCTTTATTCTTTCATGAAGGCACAGAGCCCATTGTGTGACTGGTTTTAAATAATTACTGTTAGATCTTAGAGGTGAAAGCTGGAACCTAGACTCCCTGAAAACCAAGATGTGAGTCCAGACAAGTGTATTGAAGTCATTGATGTTTATTTTTTTTCACTATTCTTCTCTTATATAATACATTCTGACTGCAGCCTCCCTTCCTTCCCCTCCTCCCAGCCCTCACCTCCACAACCTATCCTCTCCCCAAAGTCCAATGTTCCTCATTCCTATTTCCCTTCAGAAAAGAGCAGGCCTCCCAGAGATATCAACAGAACACAGACTAACAAGATGCAATAAGACATGACCCAATCACTCATATCAAGGTTGGGTGAGGCAACCCAGGAGGAGAAGAAGAATCCCCTGAGCAAGCAAAAGAGTCAGAGAGCTCCCCTCTCCCGACTGTTAGGAATCCCTCAAAAACTTCAAACTAACCGACCCCAGTATGTGTGCAAAGGGCTTAGGGTAGTGTCCTGCAGACTCTGTGATTGCAGCTTCAATCTCAGTGAGCCTCACTGATGATGCTTTCTACTGAAGGCACTGGGCCCATGCTTGTGGGCAAGGCAGGATAACAAAGACTGTTGAAGACTTGGGCCCCCAAACTCACTTTGGAAAGTCTGCTACATATTATATCAAACTTGATTAAATGTGCCCACATGCCACATTAAATGAAGCATATTGGTGGTGCTCAGAATAAAAATGTTTTTTTATGGTTTTGTTTTGAAATTATTTAATTTATGGTTAGCTCTGATTTCTAACGGATTATTGTGCTTCCTGGGGAATCATCTTAAAATGAGACTAGCTTATTCATTTCTCTCCAGGGTAATGAAATTGCTGTTGATATTAAACTTAATGATTAATGAAACAAATATAACATTGCTTTTTAGATATTTAATTGTTGTTTTCTGCTTAAAACCTTAGTTTTTTATAAAAAGAAATGATTTTTAAATGCTAGAGGTTGGGATTTTTTTTTTTGAGATATTGCTACATACCACACAACACTCTCACTTTAAGTGTACATATGTACAATACAATGGTTTGTACCACACTCATATGTGTGTCTATGATAACGGTCAAATTTAGGTCAAGTTTATCATGAGATAAAACAAGCCTAAGATGATGGTTGTTATCTCTCCTATTCCTGAACCTGTTTTCCAGCCGTAGACCACTACTAACCTATTTTCCATTTCAACAGATTTTCTAATTTTCAATATTTCATTTGAGTAGAATAATGTAACTGTCTTTGTGACTGGTTCTCTCTCAAAATATCAAGTGTTCAAGATTTAGCTCCGTTGTATGTATATCCAGCTCATTATTAATGCTTGAGAAATGTTCTATCAGGTGTGTGTATTCTGTGCCTGCCCATTATCAATTGATGGGCACTCGGTTGTCTTCTGTATTCTGGTTACTGTGGCCCATACTGCTATATATATGTATCTAAATAAGAATAATTGCTTTCAATCATTTGAGGGGCTATACACAAAGAAGATGACTATGTAGTTGTAGCTCTATGTTCAAGTGTTTGAGGGAATGCTAGAGTCTTATAAGGTGGCTGCAGAGTTTTCCTTCGTGATGAGTAGTGTCAGCGGGAAAGACTGCTCAATCTTATCTTTGACAGTACTTACCTGGCTTCTAACTCTGATTTTGAGTAGATGTGAATTGATACCTCGTTCTGGTTTTAATTTGCATTTCTTTGATGATTAATGTTGTTTTGCACCTTTTCAAGTGTTTACCAGCCTCTTGCAAATCTTCCTTAGACTCTTTAAAAAGTGGGTTTTTTTTTAACAGTTATAAATGTTCTTTACATATTTTCCATACAAGTCTCCCAGCAAGTCTGTGAATTGCAAAAATTTTCTCCCATATTATAGATGGTCTTGTCAGTCACCTTCTCAACAAAGGCCTTTGCAGTATAAAAGTTTCTAATTTTAATGAAGTCTTATTATTTTTCCTTTCCTGGCTTGTACATCTGGTGTCATAGCCAAGACCATTTGCCAAGTTCAAGGTCATGGAATTTGCCCTTTCAGTTTCCTCTAAAAGTTTTATAGTTATCTCCTAGATGTATTTTAAGTTGTTTTTTGTTTGTTTTTTGGGTTTTATTGGGGGGGTTGGTTTTGGGGCTTTTTTTGTTTGTTTTTTGTACATGGTATGAGGAAAGGATTAGGGTTCAGTTTGGATATGTGGTTTTCCCAGTAAATCCAACACTGGCAATGGAAGAGTCTGTCTTAAATGCCCCTGATACTCTTATGAAAACTGTCTAGGTTATGGAACATTAGGTTTTCTGGATGCAATTCTATTGAGTTCCTACCTTGCCCCCATCCCCACATCTGTTTGCTGATGCCACAGAGTAATTGCCACACCAATTGTAGTCACTTGATAGCAAGCTTTGAAATAAAGAAGTGTTGGTTCTCCAATTCCATTTTCTACTCTGTAGTTTTATCAGTTATAAATCCCAAGCCATTCTATATTAATATTTATAACCCAAGGAAGAAAGGGTTTGTTTTAGTTAACAAGTCCACAGGTGATTCAGACTAGAATGTGTGTATGTGGTGGTGGTGGGGGGGAGGTGAACAGAAAATTGAGCCAAAATTTTAAACCTCAAGTCCTGCCCCCAATGGATATCTTCTTCCAAAAGCTTCTATCTCCTAGAGTTACCCTAACCTTTTCAAACAGTGCCAACGCTGGACACAAGTGTTTAAATATGTGTGCTTGTGGGGGACATTTTATATTTAAACCCTAATAATGTTACAGTGATTCTGAACCTGTGGCTCTGGACTACAGGGGGGAAGAGAGTCATATATCAATCACATCAGGTATTTACATTATGATTCATAGCAGTAGCAAAATTATACTTATTAATTAGAAACAAAAAACAATTTTATGGTTGGGGGTCACCACATGAGGAACTCTGTTGAAGGGTCTTGGCAATACGAAGGTTGAAAACCACAGCACTAAGGAAAACCACATCACCATGTAATATTCTTTACAAAAATAAACATAATCTAGATGTAATCATGACTAGAGGGCATTCTGAACTAGAAGGCATTCTAGTTCGATAATATCCTTTGGTATTACCACATTATGAAAGGCAAAAGGCAATGCCAAGCTGAGACAGTTTGGGGTTGAGGGAGTCTGACACAATAGAACACCAAATAGAATCTGGGGTCCAAAATTTTCTTTTGTGACAAACAGCATTATTGAGAAAAATATCAAAATTTTGACAAAAATGTCTGTTGTGTATCACTTTTTTGCCAATGCTGATTTCATGGTTTTGTTGATTATATTGTTATTTGGTTAAGAGACAATCTTTGTTTTGGAAAATACTTTTCAAAATGCTTAAGTATAAACAGATTTCATTTTTAGATCTTCCTCTTAATGGCAATGAGATTGGGGCCAAAAGGAAGATAGGAAAAAGGGAGATCTGAGGGAGAAGGATAAAACTAGTGATGAATTTGAAAATCCTTGGTTAGGGCTATGCAAGGATTTGCTGTACCTTTCTTACACCTTTTCTATAAGTCTGAAGGTGCATTTGTTTAAAATTAATGAATAATTTGTCTTTTAAAAGCAGCCATAACATAGATATCTTTCTTCTTTTGCTTTCTCTCTTTTGTTTGTTTGGGTTTTGAGAGGGGAGGGGGATCAGGGTTTCTCTGTCGCTGGCTGTTCTGGAGCTCTGTAGACCAGGCTGGCCTTGAACTCAGAGATCTACCTGCCTCTACCTTCTGTGTGCTAAACTTAGAGATGCATGCCATTCTACCTGGCTATTTTCTAGACAAATATTCCTTCATTCATTTTTTGTCTTTTTCTGATATGACCTTGTATGCCTTTATATGAGTCAGGTTTCTGTTGTTGTAACAAAATACATGACACAAACCCTTAAGGGGAAAGATTTACTTTAACTTCATTTCAGGGGCTTCAGTTGATTGCAATGGGGATAACATGATGAAGCAAAGCAGCATACCTCATGAGAGATGGGAAGGAACAGGTGACAGGGAGAGAGAAATATGGATGAGAATGAACCTGCCCCTAATACTCAGGTTAGCAGATTTCTCCTAGACTAACTAATTTCCTCTCTAGCCTAACTGTGAGTGATTTTCACCTCTTGGATCTGGCACCTATATCAATCTCTCAATCAAACTATTGTCCTGATGCATATATATATATATATATGCATATATATATATATATATATACATATATATTCTGCAAATATAGTTCTGGAGGCCAGGAACAATAGTTATTATAGAAGCCAGGTCACCTTGATGACTCATAAAAAAAGAGATACAATCTGTCTGTCCACATCCCATATGTCTGGATTATTTGTACAAAGTACAGCTGTAGAAAAGGGACCAGTATATGACCACTGTCGCCATGCTGTTGGTAAGCAAGGAGATGCCAAAATTGTTCTCATACTATTTGGCTTCTAATCAAATGGAAGGGATCCTCTCTAAATATTTTTAAGTTAGTATGACTAAATCTAGTTTGGGCATAAATCTCCCAGTTCCCACTAAAGTTGTCAGATTCATTGGAAGATGCAAATTAAATTAAAATGAATAATATTTAGTGCAAGCATGCTCCAAAGATTGCGTTAGACACACTTATATAAAATGTTCTAATTATCTGAAATCGAAACATGACTAGATGTCCTATCATTTTATTTGTCTGGTAACACTAATCTGTAGAAACTGTTCTCCTGCTTCAGCTTCTTACGCTGACTCCTGCTTTTTGTTCCTTGGCAACAGGAAGAATAGCAGTATTCATTCTTCTTATTCAAGAGACCCAGATTGTCCAGGCTCCAATGCTGATCCTCTGGTGAAAGTTATAAAAGAATGGCTGTCTCTTCAGACTCACATAGTAGCCATCAAATTTCTACTCAGGAGCAAGGGATTGCAGCCCATCTAACTGAAGAAGTTAGTTCAAATGCCTCTCCACCTCATTAGGACTACGTTGTCTACAAAATACACTGCACGAATAGCTTAGCTTCAGTAGTGCATGTCCCATGTTTTACTTCAATGATATCAGAAGACTCTCGAACAGCTAGACTTCTCACAATGATTTAATCATCCTGAATGGAAGCTGCCAATTATAGACACACGGAATGGTCCTATTTTTAGAATGAAGGTAACATTTGTTACAAAAATAAGGAGCAGCTAAAAATATTTCCAATCAGTCCTTTATTTCAGATCAAATAATAAATTCTAACTCACCCAGGATTCATGGGTTAGTAGATCTAAGGAATGGTTTCCCTAGTCTCTTTAATACAATAAAAGAAGTTTACTTTAATCAAGAACATGGCCTCATACAGGAAGATGTGATTGATAACTAGTAAGTTTTTTTTTTTTTTTTATCAAAAGAGTCATGGCTTATGAAAGCAACCTTGGGCTTGACCCAGAATGTAAGTTATTAGGATGATTTGACTGTCTTCCCTACCTTTCTCTGCCCATGGAGGCCAGAAGAGGCTATGGTTGAGAACCACCCTGTGGGTGCTGGGGATCAGAGTCTTTTCCTCTGGAAGACCATTCAGTGCTCTTAACTGCTGACCCAGCTTCTTTTTGAATGAAGTTTGTTATAGTCAAAACCAGATTGAAATTTTTGCCTGTTTTAGAAGTGGGAGAGAATTTACACTTAGTAAATGGCAACACTTTCTTAGTGAAAATGTGTTTTTATGAGCCATTAGGATATCCAAAATATAGGAGAGATTGAGACTAGGCTGTCTGAAACATGGAGAAAGAAATGTTAGTTATGAAGAGATTAAATCATTTCCTGGGTGAAGTGGAAGTTTCTGGTTGTATCACATGATACAGACTCATGTGGTGTGTGGTTTGATGTTTGGAGAGAGTATAAATAGGACTCAACAGATAGTGATGTAACTTGCATAGCTAGCTTTGCAATGCTTCATTGGTCTCACATCTTCAGTGATCTTGACTTCATTGAAAAAGGCATGGCCGAGAAGTTCTGACATCCCATATGACTCTATGCACTCTCACAGACTGGTGCCAATTTTGCAGAGGCCTCGAAGTTTCTGCTGAATTGTGCCACAGCATGTTTGTTTTTTTGACACTACTGAACTGGACTGCTGATATCTTGACCAATGGAGATTGGAATTCCCCCAAGGAACTACTTCTAAACAGGTCCACATCCCCTTGTCCTATTTACCACCTTTGTCCCTTACCTTTGGATGGTGGGTTAGAAGGGGGAATCAAAGCTTTTGTGAACCCTTATTAAAAGTAGGTTTTGAAAAATCTAAGCCTATACCTGGGTTTTAAATGTTGGACCCTGAGAGGGCAGAGCCAAGGAAGAAAAGGAACCAGCACCCATATGGGGACAGCAAGGCAAAGCAAGGGTCACAGACTGTCTGTGGGGAAACTTGTTGGAAGGGCATGGACAGTTCATAAGAGTTGACACTGTGATTCTAGTTCTAGCAGTCTTGTGCGTGTTCATCCACCATCTTCTATATGAAATTTCACAGTAAGGCATCAGGAAGTTGAGGTTCGGTTTCATGTTGATCTTTGGAGCATTTATTGGGAATAAAATACAATCTAATGAAGGGTCTACAAGTTGACAAAATGAGCTGGGCTGGAACAGTTGGCCAGAGAGCAAAAGCCAAGTACAATGAGCTCCTGTTTATCAGTCCAGGTGCAGATATGAATCAGTTCTCAGAACATTCACATCAAATCATCTCATCTGCCTCTCATAATAACCATGTAACTGAAGTAAGGCTTTATCTTTGCCTTACAGGGTAGGATGCTTAGTTACGGTTTGAATGTGAAAAGTTGACAAATCCACCGTGATACCAGGCAGCTGCAACTACTTCAAGTTAAATAAGGCAGAGACAAGGGGTGAATTCTGACAGCTTTGCCCTGGGCCAGTAGCCTTAGCCACTACCTTATCCTGCAGGTTTCTATTCCACAAGGATTTTCAGAAACCAGGAGGAAACCTGATCAAAGATTCACTATGTCAGTCTTGGGTTGTTCCCATCACAAAAGCTCCCAACTATACAGAAAATGTGAAACGAAAAAGAATAATTTCCTAAGTTTCATACTCCTTACGATACCTCCCTGCCCTGTGCCTGATAACAATGTCTATTTATAGATCAAGACCATGACTTTTTTTTTTTTTTTTAATCCTGAAACATCCTGGTAGGCAGGCAGGACACTAATTTTTAGAAGCGCATTTTCCTAGAGCAGTCTGACAAAATCATGTCATCTTTTAATATACTATTAATGAGTTTGCTGACTGCAGATGCAGGACTTAAAACACCGTACCAAATGATATTAAATTTTGACTTAATCTAAGCCTAAAGCAGGTAGCAAAATCCCCATTATTGCTTTTTCTGGGTAAACTCATGCGACTTAATCCAAGGCTTACAAAGCACATACTAAAGGATCAAGTGAGATTGTAGACACCTTCTCTTTGTAATACAGTCTAGTTGTTTTCTTACATGGCCCTAATTTCCACCGAAGTCCTTACTCAAAATAAAATAAAATAAAATAAAATAAGGGAGAAGTTCATAGTTCACACATTTCTTCTTTCTGGGGACTGATAGGACTGATATTATACGGTTTCCCCAAATGTTTTGTCTCTGCTCCACCTTCCATTCCCATGTGGATCCAGGAAATGGGAGTCAGGTGGGAAAAAGCTCCTGAACGCAAGCCCAGGAGCCCTTCAGCTCCTCCTTCTATTCTGTTTCTTTCCCCAAACTACGGTCACAAGAAACAAGCTGCATGAGGGAATAGAAAAGAAAATCTCTAGGAAGAAAAGAAAATGGTAAATATTTTTAAATATCCTGTGTGTGACCCAGGCATTTTGTATTTTGCATGCATTAATTATCCTGGCTCTAATATTGCTCACTGTGCTGTTTAACATTGTAGAAGCTATTATTTATCCTGCCTTAGAATTAAAGAAATGAACGCTTAGTAGGTTGTGGTTTCCCCGCATTTGTAGTAAAAGAGGTTCCTGAGATGCCCTTGAGATCATTCTTCCCTCTCCTGAGCACGAGTCGGTCCTAGTAACTTTAAAAGAATCAGGTAACACATTATCCCATAAGAAAGAATGAGTATAGGGATGGCCTGAACAGAAGAGGGCATTATCCTGGTGAGGAAGAGCTGAAGAGAGCAGAAACCAGGGGAGGGAGATGCATCAACCACTTCGAAGTTACATTCCCATAAGGCTTAGACAGGGAACCAGAAGCACAGAAAGTCAAGTATTGGGTAATATCAGTTTGTTTCAGGTTCTGTGAAACTAGCCCATTTGGGAAATATGAATATTTCTTTCTTCTAAAGGTTGATCAGTTAACAACTTGGCTTCAGTTTGGTGGTGTTGCACCTCAGCGTGAGTGATTTCATTTGTCCTGTTCCATCAGGTCTGCCAAGGCTTTGTTGGGGAGCCAGACCAAAACTAGAGCACACTTTCATTGTCATGGAGTATCAGGACTCAGCACTGGCACATGGCCATGCCGAGCTGCCAGGAGCTGCTTCAGTGAAGGTCTCCCTGGTCACGTCTCCTCTACTGAAGCGCTAGGGGAGTTCTGTCCAAAGAAGAAGAGCAGCAGCAGCAATAACAGCAAAGTTTAAAAACCAAAGAAAGGCAGTTTTCTTCCTCCCAATAAGTCATTAGGAAAAAAAAAAAAAGCCAGGCAATGGTAGTGGTGCACACCTTTAATCCAGTACTTGGGAGGCAGAGGCAGTCAGATTTCTCTGAGTTTGAGGCCAGCCTGGTCTACAGAGTGAGTTCCAGGACAGTCAGGGCTACACAGTGAAACCTTGCCTCGAGAACAAACAAACAAACAACTGGAAAAAAAGAAAAAAGAAAAAAGCATCAGAGAAAAATAAGACAAAATAGCATCCTTTATTCCACCATGAATTCCTGTCCCGCTCCCCCAAGCTGGTGAGCACCCGGCTGTGAAGTACTGCAAGCCACACCTCTCCCAAGTGCCTGTTCCTGTCAGAGGCTTGAAAAGATGTCTCCACCTCATTCACCTGCCCTCAGATCTTATTTGAAGATCTTTCCTATGCCTTAGACTTTTCTCTGTGTACACCTGCTTCTCCTTCTCCTCAGCGGACTGCTGCTATCTCATTGCAGCTAATGTTTAGACAGTGAGGGGATTCCTTTCAGCCCTTCCACCTCCACCACAGTCCTAGCACAGATCATTGTAAAAGTGACAAGATATCGATGCTGAGGTCAAGCTATGCCCTCTCATCCTCCTCTGTGTGGTTGTTCCAATGGAACGTCATTGTTTGGAAATATCTAGTAAGAGTTCCACATGAGGAATGTCATGTACTGGCTAGTTTTGTGTGTCAACCTGACACAAACTAGAGGCATCAGAAACAAAGGAGCCTCGGTTGAGGAAATGCCTCCAAGAGATCCAGCTGTAAGGCACTTTCTCAATTAGTGATCAGTGGGGGAGGGCTTAACCCATTGTGGGTGGTACCATCACTGTGCTGGTGGTCCTAGGCTCTATTTTTTTTTTAAGATTTATTTATTTTATGTATAAGTACACTGTAGCTGTTTTCAGACACACCAGAAGAGAGCATCAGATCCCATTACAGATGGTTGTGAGCCACCATGTGGTTGCTGGAAGTTGAACTCAGGACTTCTGGAAGAATAGTCAGTGCTCTTAACCACTGAGCCATCTCTCCAGCCCCAGTCCTGGGTTCTATAAGGATGCAGAATGAGCATGCCATACAGAGCAAGCCAGTAAGCAATACCCTCTCCATGGCCTCTGCATCAGACGATTGATGGGACCTGTCAGGAAATGACTATGTCATGTAGTAGAGCCACCAAGAATAGGGTTGGTACCTTTATATAAAAGGACAAGCCAGAACTGTGAGAAACAAATACCCCTGCATCTGCTCTGCTTGAGTTCCTGTCCCAACTTCCTTCAGTGATTGACTATGATCTGGAAGTGTAAGCCAAATAAACTCTTTCCTCCACAACTTATTTTTGGTTATGGTGTTTTCATTGCAGCAATAGAAACCCTAACTAGGACAAGAGCTAAGGAGTAAGTCCCTGAATAACCGCCAGGGAGGACCTGAAAACTGCCAACCACCACAAAAGTGAGCCCAGGGATGTGTCTCTCTCTGTTTGGTCTGCTGAAACAAAAACACCACAAGCTGGGTGATTTATAAATAACCAACAAGTCGTAAAAACAGCATACAACAAGCATTTGTTTCTCACAGCTCTGGGCCTGCCCTCTTATATAAGAGTTCCAAGCCCATTATTGGTGGCTCTACTCCATGACGTAGTCATTTCCTAACAGGTTCCACTCATCTTCTAATGCCACCACCTTTTGGAGTGCAGGATTCTAGCATATGAATTTCATAGAGAGGCAAAGATCCAGGCAATAGCAGAAGCAATCTTCTACCCATGAGGCCTTTGCATTGATGAAATGAATACCCACAGGACCTAGCTAAGGTATACATTGATTCCAGATCCACAGAAACTACAGTGACTGATGTTTTAGTGTGTTATGTGATAATGAACAATACAGGTGGTAAATTTGAATTTTGACACTCTGGCTGTAGCTATCCCATATGAACCACCATGTTCTACTTCCGCTGAGGCTGGCAATTGTTCCTCTCTCCTTCCTACGTGGAGACCAATGTTTTCAGACATACTCGGTTAGTATGTTTTCTCCTGTTTCCCAGTGATCTCAATCGTTGCTGAAAGTATGGCATCTAGCATTTATTATTTCAACTCCTCATGCGCTGTAAAGATTTTGCTCATCTTTCCACCACGGTAAGGTCATGGTGATCACTCCTGCTGACCTCTGCCTCAGAGATCCACGACTACCACTTCACTGGTCTCCCTCTCCAATCACTTTCTCTGTTCCTTTGAGCTCACCTTTGCTCTTGGATTCCATTTCATCTTCATCTCCATTTTTCCTCCTCCAAATTCTTTTCTTCAGCCTCTGCTTCACTACAGAAAAAAAAAAAAAAAAGCACTTATTTACTTTCTGGAAACATTCACATTTGTCTGCAAAGAACAGCTTTTTGGAAATAACATCAGAAGGAAAAACACAAGTGGGGGTAGGTTTTGTGGGGAGATCAGAACCGGGTTCAGTGAAGCTTTTGTTTTGTTTCTGCCCCCACTTTCCTGTATCAAAACATCCCCTGTGGCAGTGAAAAGCTGCAGGCTACCCCAATTAAAGTGTTTTTGGAGAAGCTGTCGAAAATAGTTCCAGGAGCACTTTTAAGTTATTACATGTGGGTTGCATAAGCACCGAGCACTTGTTAAAACATTCAACATGTGAGAGGAATTGAGTCACTCAGCGGCGAGTCTAAGCTTTAGCCCTGCATGTGACTAAATGTGGTCATCGGAGATTGAAGCAGCCTGGAAAAAAAAAAAGGTATTATAAAGAAATCAATACAAGACTATTCACTTCCAGGAATCTGTACTCTTGGCTTTTAAAAACATGGTTATAACTATTTTGTACTTGGATTAAATGTACTCTTAGGTATAACTGTAATAGGACCAGACACATTACAAAGGGGATTTGGGAAGCAAGGGTAATCCTTCACTTGCTTAAATGTACCTTCTTTGAGAGCCCCACAGACTGGCTTGGGTAAAGGAAGGAGTAGAAATTCATCCCTCTAAACCAAAATGGATAGTACAATTTAAATTTCTCATGTCCCAGGCACCTGGGTGGGAAAGATTTTCCTTGAACTTTGTGTTTACTTAGCATCCTCTGCGCATTCACTATTACCCATCTCCTCCAACATACCAAAAACAGTCTCTTGGCACAAGAACCATAGTACACGGTTCCAAAGCCCCATTTGTGTGCCAACTCTGCCCTTCTTCTGAAACAATAACAAAGTCTATATTTTGTTCAGGTATTTAACTTCTACCTTCCATCTTCTGCCCTTCTATCTTCTCTACAAGCTGGAAACTAGCCTTCACTGGAAAATGGAATACCAGGGATCTTCACATCAGTTTAGCGTTCCAAGACAATGCTCATTACTCACCTATCTGGCCTTCATAGTTAATATCAGTCACTAAAGACATCCATCACTTCTCTTCTACCTACCTTGTTGGTATGTGCTTACATAAGAGCTATTTGCAAAGGTAACCCTTCATGTATAATTTCATTGCATTATTGATTTGTCAAATTATATACTGGCTAAAAAGGAGAAATTATTCATATGAATTTATGCAAAAATTATATCCCTGTGAAAGTAAGGAAACTTGGTAAAAATAGCATTCTCTTGATTTTTATGCATTAGAGAGAATTCGACTCCTAAGACATAGTGTTCTAAATTTAGGATTTGAAATAACTTCAGAAGAAAGGCAAAAGGAGCTATCATGTATCTTCATAGGAAACCAGAACATTAAAACTAAAAGTTGTCTGGATAAATAATCACATTGGAAATACCCTTGTTTGTTTAAGTCTATTGTAATTGTTCATTTCTTTCACTGGACCTTAGTTCATACAGATGGATTTGATTAAATCTACAGTCTACTTCAGGGCAGAATAGAGCCCTGGAAGTCCTGAATTGGTTCATTGGTACAGCCTAAAGTTTTCTAAGCAGGCCTATTACAGAAGACTGTGCCCACAGTCCATCTTTAGTTCACAGAACCAAGTAAGAGTCTCTATTCTGAGACAGTTAGGAAGGGGACACCAATACTGTTCTCCTGTTCAAACAAGAGTTTTCACTTAAAATTTAGAAGAAAGCAGAAATCTATTCAGTAATGAGGCCGAATTGCTGTAGTCAATTTAATACACTACTAATAATATCAGAATGGGAGTTTTACTAAGAGAGTAAAATTCTCTTAGCTATTTCATAAGGGTTTCAGCAATGCTTACTATGAAGTAAGACCTTATTAGTGACCCTTTCCCATACTCATTCTCTACCCTGTCCTCCCATCCCTGATCTCATTTAATCCTTCCTGTTGCCCTATTCCTCGTTCTCCCTTCCTTTGAAGCAACCCCATGGTCTCTTTATAGTTTCCTGACTTCTATGGGCACCCAAATTTAACACACATTATTCTAAAGTTTCAAACCTAGCATCCATGAGTGAGAGGGATTATGCAATATTTGTCTTTCTGGGTCTATGTTGCCTTGAACGGTGGTGTCCAGCTCCATCCATTTACCTATAAATTCATTTTTCTTTACAGCTGAATAATATTCCACTGAATATTCTGCATTTTTATTACCCATTCATCAGCTGATGGACACCTAGGCTGTTTCTATTTTCAGGTGTCTGCACATATAGCAGCAATTCTATGGATGAGCAAATATCTCTGTGGTAGGACATGGCATCTCTGGATACATATGCCCAGGAGTGGTCATATAGGAAGTCTATTCCCAGCTGACCAAGGAACCTCCACACTGATTTCCATAGTGACTACTAGCTTGCACTCCCACTGGCAATGACTAATTTTATTTCACTGCATCCACACCAGCATCTGTTGCCATTTGACTTGTGGATCTTAGCTGCTCTGACAGGGATAATGTCACATTTTGAAAAATGCCATATGCAAACCTACTTACTACTGCAGAAGCTTCTTAAAATATGTAATATGCCTATTAGTTTATTGTTAAAGCTAGAGTCATCTGAAAAGAGGAAATCTCAGTTGAGAAAATGCCCTGCCAGAGTAGCCTAAAGACAAGCCTGTGGGGACATTTTCTTGAGGGAAGACTAATGTGGGGCTGGGGCAGTAATGCCCCTAGTCAGGTAGCCCTGGAATGTGTAAGAAAGCAAGGCATATATAGGCAGCACAAAGTGATGTCTGGTTTTAAACAGTGAGAAATATAGAACACATAAAGCTGAGAAAAACAGGTGTTGGGAAGGAATTGGAGGTGAAGGGATAGAAGTAGTATTGATGAAATTCACAATAAGATGCTAAGACATGGTGGAGGGTGAATATGGGGAAGGATAACTAACTATAATAACAGAATGTTTTCTTGGAAAACATTGATAAAAAGCCTTACAAAATTGCTAAGACAATTTTACATTCACATTATATTCATATGTGAAATTCTTTTTTTTTTTTTTTTGGTTTTTCGAGACAGGGTTTCTCTGTGTTGCCCTGGCTGTCCTGGAACTCACTCTGTAGACCAGGCTGGCCTCGAACTCAGAAATCCGCCTGCCTCTGCCTCCCAAATGCTGGGATTAAAGGCGTGCGCCACCACCGCCCGGCAAAATTCTTAATAAATATATTTCAAGAACTAATATGGACACCGAGTGACAATATGAACACTGATGTCCATGGATGTCCCATAATATCTTTAGTCTCTGAAAGTTTTATTTTGCCTTTGCCTAGGGAAAGCTAGACATCTCTTCTGACATCACCAGTTTTTCCCACACCATCCTTAAGATTGTATTGAGTAAGAAATTTGGTGCATAACAAACAAACCTGGTTGTTTCCTTTATCTCTATACCACTAGATCTTTGTGGAAGAGATAGAGGCAATTTCTTCCAGTGTTCAGACCCTTAGTGTCTATCTTTAACATCTTCAAGCATGCCTTAGACCATAGACCCTATAATATCTCCCTGTGTTCACTCCAGCTATTATTATAGTATAATATCAAGTATTATACTATATAATATAATACCAAGATTATGGTACAAGAAGAGTCCATCCTTTCTCTTCTAATGGATATTTCTTGATATTTCTCTGATGCAGGTTTAAAAATACTGTTTGCTCTACACTATTGTATGCTGATATTTCCTGATCAATCCTGCTTCCAGCTTTTTTTGTATTATTTATGTCTATGTCTCATAAGCCTGCTACATCCCTGTCTCACAGAACCCAGGTGAAAACTATCCCAAAGAATAAGTGATGCAAGTCAGGGTTCTCTAGAGTAGCAGAACTTATAGAATAAATCTAGGTAGGATGAATGGATAGATAGATAGATAGATAGATAGATAGATAGATAGATAGATAGATAATAGATAGATAGATGATAGATAAATATGGGATTTGTTGGAATGACATACAGGCTGAAGTCCAGCTAATCCAACAGTGGCTGGCTGTGAATGGAAAGTCTAAGAATCTAGTAGTTGCTCAGTCTGCAAGGCTAGATGTCTCTGCTGGTCTTCTGTATATTCTGGAATCCCAAAGAAGTAAGCTCTAATTCTGGTGAAGGAATGGATCTGCTAGTAGGGTGATGGCAAGCAGACAAAAAGCGAAAGATTCCATCTTCTATGTCCTCATATAACTTCTAGCAGAAAGCATGACCCAGATTAAAGGTGTGTCTTCCTGCCTTAAGATCCAGATCGTGTGTGTCTTCTGCCCTCAAAGGTCCAGACTAGGAGTGGATTCACCCACATCAAACCAAGCCAAAAAAATGCTCTCACAGGAGTGCCTTCCATTTCTGAATTGCAGTTCATTTAAGATTCAGGAAAGTTAATCAATAATAACTATCACACATGGTAAGTTGGATTTGATACTGGTTCTCTTATTACCTGAAGAGTATAGAAGATCCCATTACAGAACTTGATAAGGGAGAGTTTGCCTATATTGTTCACTCTCCTTAGGCATAGGAATAAGAATTCTGGAATGAATTCTAAGGGAAAGATTTGTTACTAAGGTTACAAGGCTCTTGGAGAAACTGATAGCCTAGGGGGAAACTGAAATGTCCAAATTGCAATAGTTGACCATGAAAAAAAGCCTAGGAAAGCCTGGGAAAGTGAGCATGCTAGAATAAGTGTGAGGACAGAAAAACTTACACTGCTATTTTTTAAGGAGAGGCCAAAATACACTATTTGCCAAGACCATCAGGAAAATACTGGCACGCCAACTCTTTAAGGATCCAGCATTGGCTTCTCTCTACAGGTTGGGGGAGGTTGCATGGAACTTGGCTCTTTGGTGACAGTGATGATGATGGGACCTGAGGCAAGAGAGAATGAGTCAACATTTAACCACCAAAGCCAGAGAATCACACTCACAAAATAACCAGCAATACCAGAATACTAACATAAGGGAAGTTGTGAATATGCTTAATAGCACACAGTGAAGAAGAAGAAGAAGAAGAAGAAGAAGAAGAAGAAGAAGAAGAAGAAGAAGAAGAAGAAGAAGAAGAAGAAGAAGAAGAAGAAGAAGAAGAAGAAGAAGAAGTAGAAGAAGAAGAAGAAGAAGAAGAAGAAGAAGAAGAAGAAGAAGAAGAAGAAGAAGAAGAAGAAGAAGAAGGAAGAGGAGGAGGAGGAGGAGGAGGAGGAGGAGAGGAGGAAGGAGGAGAAAGAGAGAGAGGAAGAGGAGGAGGAGGAAGAAGAACAAGAAGAAGAAGAGGAGGAAGAGAAGGAACGGAACAGAAATGCAATGAGGATGCTGCTTGATTGACAGAAATAAAGTAATGGGTGAAAAGGAACTTGAGGATGGTGTCCTGATTAGGTTTTTGTCAACTTGATACCAGTAGGGTCTTCTGGGAAGAGGAACACCAACTGAGATATTGCCTCCATCAGACTCCCTAAAAGCAAGTCTGTAGGGCATGTTCTTGATTGATGTGGGCAGGCCCATTTCACACAGCAGTTCTGGGTGGTATAAAAAAGGGGGTGGGACTGAACAAGTCCTGGGATATGAGCCAGTAAGTGGCATCCACCCATTGTTTCTGTTTTAGTTCCTGCCTCAGGTCCATGCCCCGACTTTTTTGACAATATGGGAATATAGTATGTAGATATATAAGCCAAACAAATCTGTTCCTCTCCAAATGGCTTTTGGCCATACTGTTTATTAAAGCAGTAAAAAGTAAATGAAAACAGATGGTTATGTCATTACAAGGCACAATGTTGTTCACCATCTGTAATGTACCAGGTATTTATGCATCTATCTGTCTTTCCATTCTTCTCTCCCCACTTCTCCTTATCCCTCCTTTCTTCTTTCCCTTCATTATAAAGACATCTGCATCATCCAGCAATCCCATAGAATCTTATTCTATGGGATTCATTTTATCAGATTGATCAGACTGAGCAAAGGCTGGGCAATGAATTGAAACTGTTGTGCTCCAGAGTGAGAAATGAGCCCCATGAAGAACCAGGGATGTATCCTTTGTTAAATAGTTTAGGGATACAGTATTCACAGAAGGGCTCAGAATCCATTTCAAAGTAAAGGGGGAAACTGCTGCATTTCTCATCCACAGGGAGAAAAAACAGAGAGATCATAGCACAAGGCTTGGAAGCTGCTTTGAGTTCTATAAACACCAAATTCTACCATAGGACTATTTTTCTTTCAGGGACATAAGTTTCCAGCTCTTCCATGTAGCACAGGAAAGAGCAGTGAAGTAAGTCTGAGCTGTGTTGCAAGAACAAATACACCCAGACTACGTTATCTTACACAGCTTATGGTGTCAAAGGTATCATCAATAGAAAAAAAAATGCAATGTGGAGTTGATAGAATCTCAGAGGGAAAATATAAGGTGCCCAAGATTCTGGATATAGAGTTAAAGTCATTTGAAAAACTGCTTCATTATGCTACTCTAAAGAAGGAACACTGACCATGGTACACTAAGTAATATGAAATGTGCTTTGGAAAGTAGAACAAAGAGCAGATAAATGAGATCTATTGGTCACCTCCCCTTAAACACATCAAGTTGGAAAGTTAGTCATGCATATTCAGTAGATGTTAAAGGTGAGTGTGATGGTTTGAATGAACCCCATAGGATCATATATTTGAACATTTGGTCCCCAGTTGGTGGAACTGTTTGGGATTTAAATGTGTGGCCTTGTTAAAAGTGTCACTGGAAGCAAATTTTCAAAAAAGCTCATGCCATTCCTACTGAGGTCTCTGTCTCCTACTTGTAGATAAGGGTATAAGTGCTCAGCTATGGCTTCAGCACTATGCATCCTGCCTGTGGCCATGGTGATCATGGACTCCAGCCCTCTGAAATGGTAAGCCCCAAATGAACTTGTTCTTCTAATAGTTGCCTTGGTCACGGTGTCTCTTCAAACAATAGAAAAAAAGTTAAGAGACTAGGTGAGATATCACAGTGACTGCTTTTAGTGACAAAAGTGTGGGGTGCCACAGCTGCCACCCTATATATATATTGAACACCTGGTCTCTGGCCAGAGCAGAGAGCATTGAGATAAACAAGCCTTAGTTGGAAAAGCTGTGTGCCTCTAGTTTGTGATGCAAGCTGGCATGATTTCCCGCAGCCTATTATGCTTTGCCACGTAGCTGATGCTGATTGGGACCAGGGAAAGTATTTAACTCACAAGGGCTGGGGGTTGGAGGGAGAGTAAGTAAGATGTAATAGGTAGGAGTAAGTATATAGATAGTAAGTAAGATATATAGAATAGTAAATATGTATAGATAGGAGTAAGTATGTAGATATAGAAGTAAGATGTATGTAAGAATAGGAGTAAGTAAGATGTAAAGGTAGAAGTAAGATGTAAGGATAGAAGTAAGATGTAAGAATAAGAATAGAAGTAAGATGTATGTAGTAAGATGTAGGGAATAGGAGTAAGTAGGAAATAGGAGTAAGTAAGAAGAAAGTAGAAAGATGTAACTAGTAAGATGTAAGAAGAAGATATAGAAGAATATAAAAGAAGCTAGCTAGAGAAGAAGTAAAAATGAAGGTTCCTGATTAAACTGCATGGAGAAGGGCTCGTGTTTGCCTCCTTATTTTCGACAAAACGGAAAGGCGTACGACATAACTAAGGCTTGTTTATCTCAATGCTCTCCACTCTGGCCGGAGACCAGGTGTTCAATATATATATAGGGTGGCAGCTGTGGCTCCCCACACAAAAGAAAAGAAGAGCAGAGGAAGAAATCCACAGAACAAGCCAAGAAGAAAGCCATTGCCTGTAGTGAGGATTTGGGATTTTGGGTTCTTTCAAAAACACAGAAATATTATAAGAATATGTTTTCATTTTAACTCCAGTTGTGGGATATAAGGCTGCTTCAGATTTTCCACAGAAGCGGACTATGATTTGCCTCTTGCTCTAGCAGGGCCATGATTTTGCCAGATGCGGATATTTTGTATGCTTGTGTGACATTTTGGAATTCTGGAGAATTTTTAGATAGTATATAAATGCTAGGGCCCGGGAAGCAGTGTGGGCTGTTGGTTGTTGGTTCCTTGTTGGTTGCTATTGGCCATGGTTTGTTAAGTAGTCATGGACAGAGAAGAAACAACAACAAGAAGAAATTAGATATCCTGATGGCAAAGATCAAACTTGCCCTAAGGAACTTGACACGCCTAATCAGCAGGAAGTTGTCTAATGATAATGTTGCCCTCTTTCTCACCCCTAACTTTATTCAAGGATCTCTTTCTTTTTATCTCTATTCCTTTCCCCACTCTTATCTAGTATTAGGGGATTGAAAGGGTGGGGGAAAGGGTGGAGAAGAGTGGAAGAAAAAAAGCACACACAAAGTAGCAAAGACAAGTTACAATTGCCAGAGTGTCCTACCAGAACACTGCAAAAGCAGTTTGCCAAAGGCTAAGGGAGTTAAATCTAGTCATTCAGCATAAAAGCCAATATGAGACCTATCACAGCAAAACCAAGAATGGGACTATTTCACAACCCTTTTCCCCAAACGAAGTGCAACACAGTGCACCCTAGTGTAAGACAGGCCCCATGACCTCTATCCATTTCGATACCTATAGGTTCAGCTACTGGAACTACATTAGACAACTAATGATACTGTTTGCAATATGAGGCAGGAGACAGACCAGCAAAACTCCCATCTACGGGGGAACAGAATATGAATAGTAGCACAAGACTGTCTTAAAACTCAGTCTAGGCAACCATGGTTAGACCTTCCATCATACAGGAACCAAAAGGTCTAGTGCCATACTAGAATTTTCAGTTCTAGACTCTAGAACTAACCTGGCACCAGACATAAACTTGTATCTATTGAGACAGAATGAAGTTTCAGTCTACATCACTGCTGCCTTGAGAGTGGGCCTAGAGCACTCAAGGAACCTGTCTTTTGCCAGCCTCAGTGGCAAAAATGTAATCTCCATCACTCATTCCCCAAGCTTTTGCAGTAAAGTTGTCCCCAGGTTAGTTCTTACATTTGGGGTTTCTTACACCTGCTCCACAACCAGGCAGAGACCTGCAAGCTGGTTAGACAGACTCAACTCATGCTTTGACAGGCATCACAACCAGAAATGGCAGGTGTGTGGGTGTGCTTCGAGACTGGGAAGGGTGAAGTTTGTTCTGATGATGAGGTCCATATGTGACCCATGTTAAGGTCTCTCATAGTGGCTACAGGACTTCTTTAAGCAGAATAGAAAAACAACCAGCAACAAAGATGCTATTCACTAGACATAGAAGAGGGGAGATCACAGAGCCTGGCCGCCACATTTAGTGCTGGGATGGTGAAACATCAATAGGTAGTAGTTAAAGTTTCCCCTTCCATTGCCTGCCTATAGACAGAGCTCCTGGACAGCCCCAATCCTGGGAAAAGACAGGTGGCCTTGTCTATTAGATCTCTATTCCATTCAGCTTCACCTATGGCTGATAGTAGAAGTCTTTGGACACCTGCCCAGCTCAGTAACAGGAAACAGACAGAAATGCAGGCCTTGGACCTGCCCCAGCACTGTGCTGGTCTTGGTGAAGTGTAGACTCAGACATGTGATGTATTTTATTTGCATTGGTGGGCAGAGACCTGGTTTAGAAGCCTGGGGTTAGTCTACACACATACAGTGCTTATAGCCTCTAGTAGTTATTTTCTCATTGATTTAACCAATCCCTAACCAAAAAGAGTATAAGGGCCAAAGGTATTTATTTTGGCACACATTTCATTAAGATAAAGGAGGCGATGGGAGATGTTTGGTCTGTGGTACTGTGGTGATTTGAATATGCTTGGCCCAGAGAGTGGCAGTATTAGGAGGTATGACCTTGTGGGAATAGGTATGGCCTTGGTGGAGGAACTGTGTCATTGTGGTTACGGGCTTTAAGACCCTCATCCTAGCTCCCTGGGAGCCAGTCTTCTCCTGTTTGCCTTTGGAACAAAATGTAGAACTCTCAGCTCCTCCTGCCTGGATGCTGCCAAGCTCCCATCTTGATGGCAATGGACTGCACCTTTGAACCTGTAAGCCAATCCCAATTAAATGTTGTCCTTATAAGCGTTACTTTGGTCATAGTGTCTGTTCACAGCAGTAAAACCCCAACTAATATAGGTACGAAACAGCAAGCAAGGACAGGGGAATACCGGTGCTCAGCTTGGATTTTTGTTTTGTTTTGTTTTCCTTTTTCTTTTTTAAACTCAGTCTGGGTACCCACACATGACAGAATGCCACTCACATTCAGGGTATGTCTTCCCACCTCATTTTGGAAACTCCCTCAAAGACACACGGAGAGCTTCCTTGTTGAGTCTAACAATTCCAGTTGAGTTGACATTAAAAATTAAACATGACACATTCAGAACTGGAAGAATCCTTCTTCTGTGCCTTACAAAACTCCAGGAATATGTATGATGCACTGGGCCTATCATGACCTTACAGATAGCCTTGTGGGGATGGACTACCCTTCCGTGGAAACCCCAGTCCTGTCTAAAATACCATTTACAGATCTAAGACAAGCATGTTTTCTGATTGTCTTCTTGCAGTGACAACATACAAACAATAGGCTTGGGACAAGTCTGGTCTGATGCTGAAAGAGTGGAAATCACCGAAACGAAAGCTCACAGACACATAAAATAAGCAACCTACTTAGACTTCTGGAAAGATAGGCACCACAACCAAAAAACCATATGACAAGAACTGGAATAAACACCTAATTTTTCAGATCCCACACGTCAACAAGTATCAAGAGCTTTCAGGAAGCTTAACCTTGCCTTGTGGTCACAATATATACCATAAGCAAGCAAGCAAACAAACAAACTGAATATCAACCTGTAGGAAACTTGAGCTTCAAGAAGACACAGAGAAACGATTCAACATTCCACAGAGAAATGTAATTGGCAGATGGAAGCAGTTAAAAAGTAACATACTAATTGAGATTGAAAATGCAATAGGAAGCATCAATAACAGGATCAATGAACAATTGGAGTTAGAAGTGGTTCAAGTTATGAAGATAGAATTTGTCCACCTATTTCAGATGCCTATATACCTGGGATATATATATATATATAAATAGAGGCTGTGAGCAGAGAAAGTGTAAGAAGTCTTGATACCAGGCTGACTGCGCTGACTAACTTGCAGTCCTTTTGCTTAAGACATCCAGGGAAACAAGGGAACAGTTAACACTGCCAATCTATGAACCCAATTGTAACATCACCCAATACTTGCTTGTTTATAGAGACATGAATATGGTAAGAACTGACTACGGTAATGCTGAAAGGATTTATCATTAACAACGACAGTCATTCCTAATAGAACTGAGTAGTGCTTTGACAAAGCTTTACATGTGCCTGGAGCTCCTTATGGTGGATCTCTCTCATCTGTCTCACCTCTATTACAATTAACATATATTAACTCAAATATTCTAACAACCTCAAATAGATCATTAGCAGTGGACAAATACCTTGGACATGAAATTAATAGGTGACATACTTAGTGGTCATATTGAATGTGTCATGTCTAGCAACTAATGCAATACTTACAACTGCATGGGAGTGATTACCATTATTCTGCTTTAAAATATTAGAAAGTGAGTACAGAATCTGAATTAATTTGGATGGGTGTCTAGTTCGTGAATAAATAATGATTCACACTGTGGTTAAATTAGTTACTTTTCTAAGAAAGGGTTTATTTGGGCTTATTGTTTCACAGGGTTAAGAGTCCATGATGGGAGATTGGAGCAATAGCCACTGGAGCAGGAAGTTGAGGGTTTACATCTCCAAACTGTAATCAGGAAGCATAGAGAGTAAACTGGGAATGGCATGTAGCTTTTGAAATCTCAATGCCCTCCCTCAATGACTTCCTTCAGCAAGGCCACACCCCATAAACCATCCCAAACAGTGCCACCAACTGGGAACTGAGTATTCAAATCCCTAAGACTATGGGACATCACATTCAAGATACTCATACACTCCCTGGCCCCCTTAGGCTCATGTACAAATCATAATGCAAATATATTTAGTTCCACTCCAAAAGTCCCCAAATTTTTCCAGGCCCAACACTGTTAAGTCTGAAGTCTTTTCTGAGACTTTAGGAAATCTCTTAATTATAACCACCTATAAAATAAAAAAGTGAATTACATACCTTCAACATGAATTGGCTTAGAATTTAGGAAGAAGAGAGAGATGGGGACATAGTAAGGAAATACTGAACCAAAGCAAGAACAGGACTCAGCAGAGTGAAATGTCAAATCCTGTAGCTTCGTGTCCAGTGTCAAAGGGCTTGCATCACTCTGCTCCTGCAGCTTTTCTACTTGCAATATAAATCTATCTCTTAGAATAGTTCCACTTCCTGTGCACAGCTCTCCTTGTCAGACATCCCACAACTCTGGCATCTCCAGCATCGCTGGGGCTCCAATGCAATCTAGGCTTTACTTCCAAAGCTTAATATAATAGTGTCTCAAGGCCTTCACATAGAGACTCCCCACCACACATTCCCCATCACAGGGGCTCTCTGAAACTCCCCATGGGGGAGTGATCCATGACTCTTTACTCTCCCATCCTTCACAATCTTAAAGCAGCACCTGGTAGACAACACTGCCAAGTTCAATTTCCAGTTAGGGGTGATTTTTTGACCCCTGGGTGACATTCCAGCATCATTTGCTTGCTGATGTTAGACAGGAGCAGGAAACACCTTCTGCTCTTTCATATGTTGGAAGCTTAGCTGGGAAGGGGTCTTGTTTAAGGATACTCTCCCCTTTATTCCAATGTAAATCAGGTCTCTCTTTAATTTCTTTTTCTCTTTCACACAGCCTTGGATGCAATATTAAATTCTATTTTTCTCTTCAAACTATACATTTTATATTTCTTTCTTTTTTGTTTGTTTGTTTTGTCTTTTTTGTTTTTTAAGACAGGGTCTCTCTGGGTAGTCTTGGCTGTCCTGGAACTTGTTCTGAAGACTAGGTTGACCTCAAACTCACAGAGATCCTCCTGCCTCTGCTTCCCAGGTGCTGGGATTAAAAGCATGCCGCTTTCTTCTTAATCAAGGCTAATTTGTCATTTCCAGCTGACCCGTGTCAATTAGCCCAGCAAAGCAAAGGTTTCACTGTAGTAGTGATGGTCTCTTGTTAATCACAGCTGTTTCTTCGGTCTTGATGATCAGAATCTCAGGCACGTTTAAGTTTAAGATGAATTAAAATGGCTAATCTCAGTCTTCTATTCACTTGAATTTAAAATCTTGGAACTTAATAGATGAGAAACATTTTGTTACTTTTTCCCCTAAACAGACTTTTGGTAAAACTTTTGTCAAAGTCTGAAAGGGATCTCTACTCTTTTTAGTACCTTCAGGCAAGGTATTATATAGTAAGGCTCTGTGGTAGAGTAGTTTCCTAGTATATATCTTAGCATTAAGCTTTAACATTGCAAAAAAAGAAAAAAAAATCTAAATTGACTATCAAGAGCTACTTTTTATGGCTTTAGAAGATGAGTAGTGTTAGAATAAGAGGCATGCCTCGAAAACCTAGCTCACAAAAGTTTCTTTACTGTGAACGCCTACCCGCAGGAACTACAATTCCCATCACGCACCGCGGCCCTCCTAGGCAAACTACTACTCATTTCCGTCCGCGCTGCCAGAGCATGCTGGACTTTGTAGTTCACTTGTACTTTCCTTGTGTTCTTCGCAAGGAGGGGCATTGTTACTAGCTAGACTGCTTTGACTCTGGTGTGACTATACGGTATTATCATTAATATTATTACATACCTGTAAATTCCCTATCAGTTTTTCACTAATTACTGGCGCTGCCTTCACCCGGGAAAGGGAACTGACGCACTTCCGGTGAGATGGCGGCGCGGTGGAGCCTTAGGTAATTACGGAACTCTGAAGACTCCGGATAGACTAGGAGCCAGAGTGGGGGTGGCGGATTGATAGGTCGCGTGGAGGGGGCAGGGGCTTGCGAGTGGGCGCTTGCCTGGTGGGCCTTGATTTCCTCACGTGGCTGCGCCGTCTTCACCTGCGGCCGGCGAGGTGAGGAGTGAGCGGTCTGGGCCTAGCGCCGGTGGCGGGGCGTGCGCTTCTGGGTCTTGGTCTGGGTTGTCGTGGTTGAACACCTCTCCTGAGAGCTCCCCGGGTCGCGTACCCAGTCGGCTTCCCAGGACCCAGGGCTGGCATTAATAAACTGTGGTAACGCTTTTGCCTCATTCCAGCTTAATATCTCAGTAGCCAACTCTATTACATTTTCATTTATGGTTCGTTTTCATTGACTTGGCTGAACCCGTCATGTTTAGCCCTAGTGCTCCAAGTTTTGCATCTTCTGTGTTTACGTCTCGTAATTAATCCTAACTCTAAAAGCCTTTACTATTTGTAACTTCCAAACTTGGGTTTGCAGTCCCTGCCCCTAGCGAGCTGCAGGCCGTACACTTTCACCAACAGCCATGTAGCAGCTATTTCCACCTGCTCTAAATGCAAGACTTTTTTGATACATTGTAGCCAGTAACGGTTTTTTTTTGCGGTAAGGGGAGAATCATTTGGAGGAAAGGTATTGTAGAAAACATTAACTGAATCCTAGTAAGCCATTGCATAGGTGATTAAGAGCATTTGCTACTCCTTCAGAGGGATCTCGGTTCAGATCCAAGCACCCCCAAGATGGATCACAACAGATTGTAATCTCAGTTTCAGGGGACAGGATGCGGGGTTACTCATAGCCACTATCACCAACAACTTGAACTGTGCGTATATGTATATGAAGGCAAAAAGATCCATATATGTAAAAATGCGCTACTTTGTCTGTTAATTGTACTCTGTATTTAAACTGCTTTTTGTTTTTTTGTTTTTCCAGACAGTTTCTCTGTGTAGTCTTGGCTGTCTTGGAACTTACTACTTAGAGCAGGGTGGCCTCAAACTTAGAGAGGTCTGCCTGTCTCTGCCTCCCAAGTGCTGGGATTAAAGGCATGTACCATCACTGCCTAGCTTAGACTTGATATTTAGCACATAGTTAAGTCCTAACTTGTTCGCAACTGGCCCAGTCAGACTCACTCAGTCTGGGAATAGACCAGTTCCAGAAATAAGTGAATATTGGTAATACAGCAGATTGGAACTAATGTCTTTGAGGGCTGCTCTGTCAGATTTCCTTTGTTTTCTCTCTAAGTCTAAAATGACTGCAGGGACTCTAGCCAGCTTGGATGTGGTGGACAGTGCCCTTCTTCCCAATTCCCTGTGTCTCACTAAAAACTGTTAGATTACATTTGTAAAGCTAGCCCCCAAGATCTGTTCTCTCATCTAACCTGTAAAGAGCCACCTATCAAAGTATTGAAGTCCTTCAGGCAGTGGTGGCGCACACCTTTAATCCCAGCACTTGGGAGGCAGAGGCAGGTGGATTTCTGAGTTCGAGGCCAGCCTGGTCTACAGAGTGAGTTCCAGGACAGTCAGGGCTACACAGAAAAACCCTGTCTGTATAACCAAAAAAAAAAAAAAAAAGAAAGAAAGAAAGAAAGAAAAGAAAAAGAAGTATTGAAGTCCAACAAATCCAAAGCCTCTTTTGGGTCACCTAATTAACACGCCCAATTTAAATTAAATACCTCATCCTAACACCCCACCCCCACCCCATCCTATAAACTATCATTTTCCTACATGCATGTCTGTCTCCTCTTTATCCAGAGACAGTCCTTTGTTCCCCTGGGACAAATACCCCTTTACCCTCTCCCTTGTTCCCTTCTCCTACTCCCTCATCCTCTGTGTCCTGTCTTTGTCTCCTATTCTCTGCCCTTTGTCCTTCTGGAGCAAATAAATCCTTGTGCAGGGAACATGGTCTTAGGGTATCTTGAGCCAACTTTGAGTTTCCCTACAATTTCTGAAAAGGAAGGCTGATAGAGCACAAAGGCCTCTCGTGTGGATTTCAGTAAACTCTCAGGCTTGCTAGCACTTTTTCTTCCGTCTCCCAGGTGAACATGGGAGAAGACATTTGAATGCTTACCTCAGCACAAACTTTGAAAACACTTTTCAAAAGGATAGAGAGCACATGGGCAGGGGAGTGGATTCAAGCAAGCCTTTGCCTATCATGCCGTGTTACTAACTCCCAGTGAAGAGAAAGAAAAGAAAGTGTGGGCCATCCTTTTATAGGGAAAGCTTCAGTGATTCAAGAATTAATAACTTAGTAAGTGAGACCCAGAATTAACTGTTGTTAATCTACCTTTGAGCCTAACTCAGAAGTGGCTTAGGCCAGGCAAAGTTCAGTAGTTCCTCCCTGAAAATTTATCCCATGGGTGTTCTGAATCACTTTACGAGGGTAGGTTCCTTCTAGACCAGAACTTCTGTGGTAGGTGGTAGTGCTTGGTGTCTAAAGGCTACATGGTAAGTTTCTCTTATGGAGAGATTTCCTTTAAACCAGCATATGCTCAGAAGAACAAACAAACCTAATGATAAAAAAGGTCATTTCAAGCCACTTTGTGCTAGTTAGCAGACTTAGTAGACAAAGCTGGGGACCAGATTGACTTGGAGGAGGGGAGGCCACAAAGGATGAAATGAAGATGAAGGCCTATGCTACATTCCTGTGTTTGTATCATCCAGGCCTAGTTAGCTCTTGTGCTGCCTTGGTGGCTCCGGGAATAAGGGGTAGAGGAGTAGTCTTTATATGATGTCAAAAGAACTCGATTCCTCTGTGGATCTAAGATAATCTAAAGCTACCCTCCCCTTATAAAACTTAATTTTAGGGCTGGTGAGATGGCTCAGTGGGTAAGAGCACTGACTGCTCTTCTGAAGGTCCTGAGTTCAAATCCCAGCAACCACATGGTGGCTCACAACCACCCGTAATGAGATCTGATGCCCTCTTCTGGTGCATCTGAAGACAGCTACAGTGTACTTATTTATAATAATAAATAAATCTTTGGGTTGGAGAGAGCAGGGACTGAGCTAGGAGGGCTGACTGGAGCAAGTGAAGGTCCTAAAAATAATTCCCAACAACCAGATGAAGGCTCACAACTATCTGTACAGCTACAGTGTGTACACATATACATAAAGTAGATTTTGTTTTTCTTAAAAAACAACTTAATTTTAGATTTTGAAGTTGTTTATGTATCTGGTTCTATCTTTGAGTGTGTATGTCTGTGTGTGTGTGTCTGTGTGTGTGTGTGTCTGTGTCTGTGTCAGTGCCTGAGAATTTCAGAGATCTGCTATAGCCATAAAAGGCCTTTCATTATTTAGCTTCTATGGGTCTCTTAGGATCCATGTCATTTATGTTCATTTTCTATATGCTTCCTTTACCCAAATGACTTGAACTTACTATTTATTTATTAGTTTTAAATGTCTTTGAGCCTGTATGTATGTGGGTCCCTGTCCAGAGTGACCTTTTCTTCTTTCAGATAGAATTCCTACTTGTCCTTCAGGGCTCAGCATTGGTACCCCGTTTTTTATACACCCAGCAATAGTGTGCTTGTACCATAGCTACAACATCTAGACGTTTCTCCACCTTAAAGTTGAGAACATTCCCTTTTTGATGTCTTGTGTGTTGTGTAATGTAAAGGTTACCTCCCGATCTGTAGCTACTGTTTTTATCAGAAAGACTCTGGTATAGTCATCATTTGGAGGTCCTGTCCTATATTGTGTATCTTTTCAGTTGTTACAGTCTCAAAGAGACTCTTCTGCACAAATACAAGCTTGAACAAATGAAGAAAAGATTTGGTACAGGATTAGAAGCACTATAGTGTTTTATTGAAAGGCATGTATTATGGTGAGGATGTTGGTCTTTTTAAATTAATGTTTTCTTTGGTCTTTGTTATCATGAAAATGGGTAGAAACCTGAGTTTAAATCAGTAGTAGATCAAGAGAAACTATAATGACACCATTTGCTCAGTGAATGAGGCACCGGGCTACTGAAATAAGTTAAGCCCCATTCCCAGGCACCGAAGCCATGAGCCAAGGATATATGGGAAGGTAAGCTAAGAGATAGGCTTAGGAGAATGAGTCTAAGTTCCATGATTGAGGTGATGGTAACAAGGAGGATGCTCCTCATCTTCTCAGTAGCAGAAAGACTGCTATTGAGAAGTAAAGTGAAACATTGTGGAAACAGACCTAGAGACAGAGGTTTCTGTTTTTAAAATGTTTAAGGACATTTGGAAAGTAGGGGATAATCCTAAACATGTCCTAATGGAATGTGTGTTTAATTTCAAAGCCCGATTTCCCCACAGGCAGCTTTCCAGATACTTAAAAGGATCCTTTGCCCTCCAAAGTGGAATGCCAAGTTTAGTGTGCAAAGGGAACTTAAATTAGAGAAATTGTTACAGATAGTGCTAACAGTCTGAGAAATCTTGTCAAACCCACTCTGCCTCTGGAATGAAGCTGAAGTGGTTTTATTAGGGATCTTCTCTAAGTGGAATCTCCCACCAGCCTCTTGTACACAGAGGCAGAGAATGGGTAAAAGAACAAATTTGTTTCTTCTACTAAGAAAAGAATAAAATGAGGACTTGATGACTGACTGGGAGTAAAGAAAAAATAAATTGCCACTTGGGAACATCTACAGAATACAAGCTAGAGGAAAAGCTGGCTTGAGATGGAGAGAAGGAAATGAGGTCAGTTTGCACTGCCTTCTTTTGGAAGGCCATCAGAGCCCATATAGGGGTCTCCTCTGACTGGAGCTCCATAGAAAAGCATGGGTTAGATTGGAATGATGGCTGACACTGTAAGGATGGATGTTCTTCAGAGAATATAGCAAGGTGAAAACCAACCATACTCATTTGTTCTTGTGACATGCATGTGTCAAAAGCTTCAGTGTTATGTGATAGTAATGAACAGAATGAAGAATCCATGAGCAAAAGTTAAGTATAACATAAAGGCAGGGGCAGGAGGCAGAAGGTTTCTGAGGGTGATGTATAAACTGAGGACTGAGAACGCGGAAGGACAGAGGGATGGCCCAGCAGGACCACGTGTGAGCAGTGTCTGCTCAAAGCAGGGAGTTCTTTCTGGATTTTGCAACAGATGACTTTATAACCCTGATCAATACTGAGAAAGTAGGGATGGAAAGCCAAGTACAATGGGGAAGAGGAGTGTAGTGAAGTTAAGAATAAGGAACATCAAGTTTAGACCTATCAAAACCATCTTCACAGTGTAGGGAGGGAGCAAGCAGGACCAGAGGACAGGATTGAAGGAAGGAATTTGTCCATAAGTGTCATAATTTATTTTTAAATAGACTGTAAATAAGTTCAACATAGAGATTTTTAAAATTATTTCAAACTAAACTGGAAACTAGTACTGTAAATCTAGAACTGGATGGCTAGTATTTTGAAATAAAAATGATCAGAATCCAGTTTTTACAGATAGTATGTTTTGGTAAAAGGGAAAACATTCAGAGAGCAACAGTTGTTTTTTAAAGTGAAGTTATTATATCATGTACTCTTTAATAGTGGATTAGATTCATGATATAAGAAATGAAGGTAGATAATAACTTCCTCCTAGTTGATAATGTATAGGGGTCATTAAAATTATTTTTAGGATTTTTTTCTGTAATCATCTTCATGTTACTGTCTTAAGGTATCTTTGAATTCTAACCTTGAAGCTTTTCTTTGTACAGAAAATCTGAGACCAGAAGACTGATCAAATGTTTATAACAAATGTTTCTCTTTGAAACAGGCAATATCCTGAATTATCTGCACAGCATCCCCCTTATATGGAAACATGGGGATTGAATTCAAATGGGGACACAGAGCATCTGATTCGTTAGTGACTTGAAAGCAAACATAGGCTTGCATGTCTTACTGTATATGCTTACATCAGACCTGTTTTGACATTTATGATTTTTCATATTTTAAGAAAAGAATGGAATATTTACTAAGCATTTTCTCTTTGAGATCCAGGTCAACATTTTTTCTTTCTTTCTTTTTTTTTAATTAGATATTTTCTTTATTTACGTTTCAAATGTTCCACCCTTTCCTGGTTTCCCTTCCGAAAAACCCCCTATTCCCTCCCCACTACCCCTACTCACCAACCTACCCTCTCCCGCTTCCTGGCCCTGGCATTCCCCTACTCTGGGGCATATAGCCTTCACCGGACCAAAGGCCTCTCCTCTGATTGATGACTGACAAGGCCATTCTCTGCTACATATGCAGCTGGAGCCATGAGTTCCACTATGTGTGTACTCTTTGGTTGGTAGTTTAGTCCCTGGGAACTCTGAGTGTACTGGATAGTTCATATTGTTGTTCGTCCTATAGGGCTGCAAACCCCTTTAGCTCCTTGGGTCCTTTCTCTAGCTCCATTGGGGACCCTGTGCTCAGTCCAATGGTTGGCTGCAAGCTTCCACCTCTATATTTGTCAGGCACTGATAGAGCCTCTCAGGAAATAGCTATAACAGGCTTCTGTCAGCAAGTACTTGTTGGCATCCATAATAATGTCTGGGTTTGGTGACTGTATATGGGATGTATCCCCAGGTGGGGCAGTCTCTAGATGGTCATTCCTTCAATCTCTGCTCCACACTTTGTCTCTGTAACTCCTTCCATAGGTATTTTGTTCTCCCTTCTAAGAAGGACCAAAGTATCCACACTTTGGTCTTCCTTCTTCTTGAGTTTCATGCAGTCAAACACATTCATATTTCAAAAAGCACACGGACTCAAGATGGTACATGCCAGGTTTTGGTGTTAAATGTATGTTACATAAATGTAACAAAAACGTGTGTTTTCAGAGAGTTTGAGATTTACAACTACAGACAATTGTCAACCTGTAGCTGTACCTGGTGACTCTTCCAGAAAGCATCATAAGTGTATGATCGTCTCCTAAAATTGTGAGTGTGAGATGAAATCATTTCCTTTCCTGGCATATCATGGGATAAGTCTCTTACAAATGTTTGTGCATGCACATGTGCGTGTGCATGTGTATGTTACTATGACCGGTCTTCCTCTCATTTCCTACTTGGGAAGGGAAAGGCATGTCCCTGAGTCTCTGTCATACTTACTTCCCCTATGACATTTAGAATTAACTTAAGATTCTTCTTAAATTTTGAATATAGTTTATTAAATATTTGAATAATATTGTTTAATATTACCATTTCCCCATCAGACAACTTGGATTGTTTTTAAAGCCTGTTAAGCCTGCTGGCACAGACTGTTAGCAAGTTTTGTGTCACATATTTCAGTGAGTACTCTCACATGGATTAAACACACCCAGGGGACGAAAGGTGCTAGAAGTGTTGTGTCAAGAGGACAATGCAGTCAGGCCGTGGGAGTGTTTCTTCTTGTTCTGAAGGTTTCGTGTAATCAACAGATATATAATTTCATAGGTTTTGGCTCACAGTTTGAAATATGTGGTACAAATGCTACTATGTATTTGGTTTTTGGTGTTTGCTGGAACAGGAAAATAACCATCATTGTAAAGTCCTATTCTCTGGAGTGCTGCAGCTTCTATTATAAAATACCCTCTTTACTCAGAGGCAGGTGTGCTTTTGCTGAGTTGCTTATTTGTGACCGGACAAGAAGTTTAATAATTCATCACACAGTTCATATAGTGGTTTTGGGAGGAACAGCACCAGCTTTAAATTTTATATAAACTGCTCTCATTGCAGGAATTTCCAGTTAGTGTAAGTGTAAAGCTTCCACATGCTGAGCTCTCAGAGCCTTCCTTGAGGCATGTTCCGTATACATCTGGACAATGAGAGCAGCTTGTGCTTTTCTGAACTGCAGCAGCCTCTACAGTGTTACCAGCTTTGCTCTTTACAGTTTTGAGACATGGAGATGTAAAAGACTGTATGGGAGTGTCTGAAATTATTTGCTCTGTGTTGAAAGTTACAAACAGAAAGGATAACACTAAACAGAAGGAAAACTCAAAGTTTAAATTAATAAGCATTTTGAAGGGAAGTACATAGAGAATTGCGATGAGTGTGGCTAGGCAAGGAGAGAAGCTAGGCTTAAGAAGTCAGTAGAGTGACAGGAAAGTGCTGTAGCACAGCGGAGGCAAGTGATTCACTTGCTTATACCATCTCTGCCGAGTGGGTGCGTTCTGGGTATGCTGATCAAGTAAATCCTTATTGCAGATTAGAAAGAAGTATTCTTAGTAACATCATAGTCTTGATCTGGCACTGCAAGGGAGTAGGCCAGTTTTGGGATAAGAATATTTTCTAAATTTTCCAGCTTGTATTTTCCAGTGTGGCATTTGTTTCCTAATACTGACATTTTCATTGAGGGGCTATTAGATGATTTGGGCATCAGGTAAATCTAGCTTTAAATTTTAGGTGTGCTTTTTAAAAAAAAACAAAAACTAACTGTAATTAAAGAATCTTTTTCAACAATGTAGTTTAGCGTAGTTCTCTGTTAAATTTCAACATACTAAGACCACGTTGCTAAAGACACCACATACCTTGATTGCAAGATATTGATAAACCAAGTTGGAAGTGAGTTAGCTGAACACTTGCTCCCTGCTGACTAGCTTTCTGAAAGTAGACTGCCTTGTCCTCCTCCTTGCTGGGGGAGGAAAGGCTCCTATGTGAACCTTACAGACTTTAGTACCAACCTGCCCAGCAGGGAGGGGACTGGTGTGCAGTAGGAACCCGCCTGGTGTGTGAGCAACCAGCAGAACTTGGATTCGTCTGGAGGCCTGCTCCATACGAGGAGACTCATGAGTGAAAGTGTAAACCCAGTCAGATACTTGGCTGGAGAAGTCATAGGCCTTTGTGGGGAACTTACTGTTTAGTTAAGCCAATAGTGTCAGACTACCCTCTGAATATGCTTATACCTATAGACAAATCCTACTGTCTTAGGGAAACTGTTGCTGGGACAAAACGTCATGACCAAAACCAACTTCCAGGAGTGTATTTGGCTAACATATCATGAATCACAGTCCATTAATGGAAGCCAAGAGAGGAGCTCAAACAGGGCAGGAACCTGGAGCCATGGAGGAAGGCTACTTACTGGCTTCTCATGGCATGCTCAGCCTGCTTTTTTATAGAACCAAGGACCATCAGCCCAGGGATGGCCCCATCTATAATGAGTTGGGCCCTCCCCAGTCAGTCACTAATTAGGGAAATGCCCTACATGCTTGCCTACAACCTGATCTTATGGAGACATGTTCTCAATTTAGTTTCCCTCCTCTCAGATGGCACTAGCTTGTGTTAAGTTGACATAAAAAAGTAGATAGGACAGTACTCTTGGTTTTAATGAGAAAGACACGTACAGTGAATAGGGGGCAAAAGCAGAGCTTCTAAAGGTGCTGAGCCCTAAAACATTTATACGATCCCCTCTAAGGCTCGGACATCACGGGAAGAGGAGGCATAAAGATTGGAAGAGCTGGGAGATAGGTAGGACCATGAAATGCCATTTCCTTCCTGTGGCACAGCATAGGCTAGCTTTCCAGTTGTATTCAGAGTCAGTCATTTTAGTACTATCTACCTTCTTTGTACTATCTTATTATTCTCTCATTTTCCTATATTTCATTTTATTGTTGTAGTTTGATTTCCTCAGACCATAAACTGTAATTATAAAATTTTTGATTGGCAGTTCTATGTGAATGTAACTACAAATTCTGCACTTCATAGGAATTAAACTATATTCAGCAGAAGGCTATTAGAAGGCTATTTGTGGCTAGAGAGAGAGCTTAGTTAGTCAAGCACTTGCCTTGCAAGCGTAAGGACCTGGGTTTGATTTCCTGGGTGTGGTGGCTCCTGCTTGTAATTCCAGCATGGAGGAGACAAATACAGGCAAGACAATGAGAGACTAAAAGGATGGACAGTGGCTGAGGCAAGACTCCAGAAGTTGTCTGGTGATCTCCACAGGCACATATGAATACATGCACATGTGCATACAGAAGACATGTAGTGCAGGTTTAGGTTTATTCGGAACCTAATGCTTTAGATGTGCATATATCTCTGAAGCCTTAGGCCTTTAGGAAAGCAGGCTCAGACATCTCAGTTTATCGTATTGTCTTTCCATGTGGAGTATATTTCAAAAGATTGTGTCTGTCCAAACATTGGCTCTTTCATTTATATAATTGATATGTCAAAATTGGGTATTGTTTTCTTGGTTTCTTTTTATATACAATACTTGATGATGTACGTGTAAGTTTCCCTTGCTGAAGCATTTCAATCTAGTATTATAAGAGCTGTTTATAAATTAATTCTGGTCCCTGTCAGAATAAGCCTGCTATTTATCCTCTTGCTTTTGTAGTCTTGCTAATACACATTAAGTACACTTCTTTTTGTGCAATTATTTAAAAATTTCATTTTAAATATTCAGTTTTATCTACATTTACTAATTAAGAAAAATGAAGTGGTTAGGTGCCTGCTATTTAGAAGGAATGTGCCATTATTGCACGTATTGTAAATTATTGTTAACACGCTTGTGTTGCTGTGTTTTAGGTGACGTGTGGAGACAGAAAGAACGGTCAAGGAACTCAGACCATTGAGTGGGTGTTACTTGAATGAACCTGAAGAATCTGGTTTATTGAGTCAGCTGACAGTAGAAAATGAAAAGTAGTGTGGCACACATGAAAGTAAGTGTTGAAAACTTGAAGTTGTAAGCTCATAGTTGATGCCTGTGCCTTGACCAAAAATGCTTTCATAGAATCAAAACAGTCCAGTCAAACAGTAGAAGGGGGTCATGCATACTCTGACACCACAACACAATTTCAAGCAAAGTGGACCAGGAAGGAATAATATTGAGTAAAGGGACAGTTGAGAAAGCATGCTGGATATCCCCTCTTTAGTGTGTATGTGTGTACATGTGTACTTGTGGGTGCATGCGTGTGTGCATGTATGCTGTCACAAAGCACCATGACTGAAAAGCAACTTTTCAAAGAAAGAAAGAGTTTATTCAGCTTACATATCCACAGCACTATTCATCATCAAAGCAAGTCAGGACAAGAACTCACACAGGGCAGGAACCTGGAGGCAGAAGCTGTTGCAGAGGCCATGCAGGGGTGCTGCTTACTGGCTTGCTCGGCCTGCTTTCTTATAGAACCCAGGGCCACCAGCCCTGGGATGGCACCACCCACAGTGGGCTGGGCCCTCCCCCATCAATCGCTAATTAAGAAAGTGCCCTATAGCCAGATGGTATGATAGAGGCTTATTCTCAGTGGAGATTCCCTCCTTTCATGTAACTCTAGTTTGTGTATCAAGTTGATGTAAGACTAGCTGGCACGTTGTGTATATATATATATATATATATATATATATATATATATATATATATATATATATATATGTTTGTGTGTGTGTGTGTGTGTGTATGTATATATACACACACATATATATGTATATTTATGTATATATATGTATATATGTGTGTGTATATATATATATACGCACACACAGTATAACATATATGTGTATATATAATTGCATAATGAGACATACGTAATTACATACATGAGATTCTACATGAATCATTTAATGTGGACATGTGAAAAATGGAGTTAACACATTGTGTTAGCAATGATGACATCGTTCTCATGGAGTGTGCTTTCTAGAGTGATTTGCAAGGCATCATAGTTCTTTCAATTAGTCTAGACTCTTTCGTGCTCGTCCAGTCACTTCATATGTGGAAGCAGGCTTTCCTGGTGTACTTTACGTTAGATGTTTGTTTATTCAACAAATGAAGAGTGAAGAGTTTCAGTGACTTCTAAGTACTTTTTAACAAAGTGGTGAACAAAATTTCTTTATCATTGTATTTATTTTCTGGTATGAGGAAACAGAAAGTAAATCATAAACTTGATAATAAATAAGCTATGTAGTATATTAGAATGTTACCTGTAAGTTTTGAGCTGTGGAGAAAAGAAATAGAGTAAGGGGGACTGGTGTGTTGCAGCTTGTAATGGGGGGTAAGTACAGGGCCTATTGTGACGGAAGGTAGTCATTCATTTGAGGAGAGGACTTCTTAGAAGCAAGAGAGTTGACTGTGTAGATGTCCAGAGAGGAGAATGCATCCGAAAGTGGGAACGGGAAGAGCATAGAATCCAGTGTGAGTGCAGCAGATGTCAAGGAGAGTTGTAGAATGTCAGAGCAGAAACAAGCACCGTAAATCCATGGGCTTTCAGAAGTCTGCCTGAGTGGTCTTGGAAAGCAGCCAACTTTGAACTTCTTTCTCTTGTGAGGTTGATAAGCCGTGTATTGTTTACTGGGCCATGGAGTCAGTAAAAGGAAAGATATATTTTTATTTAATTACAGATATATACATATATCCCTTCAACTATTCCACTAGCTCCGTACCCCTAAACTTCTTTGAAGAGAAAATTAGACTGAGCCCCTTGGCCTATACATACATAGCATGTGCTGTCAAAGCTGTTTCTCTGTCTTTTTCCATTCTCCAGAGTGTGAGAACCTCTGGCCTGTGTGCTCAGTAGACAGTCAGCCTCTTGTTACTTGTTTCCATTGGCAGGGGCTCACTAACCCTGTCAGTAGAGTCTTTCCTACGTTGGTCTGAAATCCGCTGCTTTTGAATTTGTGTTCATTAGTCTACAGTTAATTTTTGAGGCTCAGTTAGGTAGTTGACAGAATGGTAAAAGCTGGCATCAGCAGGAGAAAAGAGACTTGTGAGAATTGTCTTTGAGCCTTTTGCAAGCATTCACCTTTAGACAGATACCTCTAAAGGGAGAGAACTGTGTAACCATTACCATAGTCTTCCTGTACTCTTCTCAGTGGTCTCCCTTGTGGTCCTTAAGGGTCTTGGTGACACCACACCTAGCAAGAAATAGGTGGCTGTAGTTGGCATGTCCTTCAGACTCAGTGGCCTGTTGTATTCAGTCTGCTTCCAGAAATTCACTGGAGTGGCAGGAGCCATTCTCTCTACCCTCCCCAGGGACTTCTGGACCTACTAGAGGTGCTCAGAGCCACTGCACTCAGGCCCTGCTCAGGCCCTGCTCCACGCACTTTTCCACTCTGCTCTCAGAAGTCATTACACTGAGTGACTAAACAGCGTCACCTGATTTTATTTTACTAACAAATTTGGAGAATTTATTACTTTCTTAAGTAACTAGTGTTGATTTAATCTGAAACTGTGACAAGGGAAATTCATATTGTTAATACTTGGGTTATACCTACAACTATTTTTTAATTTAGTGACTTGTCTCCACTCAAGCTGCATGCAAGCCATCACCATTGAGAGCTGTGGGCCACAGTGATTGTGTCCTACTGAAGACCTCCTGCTTTACTGCATTACTGCAGTGTGCCAGTCATTTGTTACTTGATTGTATTTACATAATCCTTCTGATTCACGACTGCTGTGTTTTTGGCTTCTCCCTCTTGTTCACAGCAGCTGTTGCGGAGATGTGTTAAAAACCATTAGCACAGAATTGAGGCTGTCTTCCTAATGTAGTCAAAATAGTTGCCTCTCTTAGAAAAGAAAATGTGGATAGGATAATTGTAATGTCACCTGTCTCCCCTGTGTCTGACTCTTTTCTCTCACATACATGGGCTAATGTGGTTAATACACAAATCTGTATAAAATCTCTACAGTAAACAACTAATTCCTAGTGTGAAGATCTTCAGTTCCTCTGTTCATTCTTATATTTTGTGTCCCTCTGAATGACTACACAGGGAAAATTGTAGCTCATGATAAATAATCAGTAAATAACCATAGTTTATATTAACTGTTCAATTTGGTAGATCTTGGGAATATTTGACTTAGAATGTTTTGGGGTGTGGGAAGTTTCTGGGGTGTAGAGCCCTCGGGCAAGCTGAACAGAAACTCTGCAGTGCGTTATAACTTCAGTGCTGGGGTTAGGATTTTGGTATAAAGTTTTATAAAAGCCTGTATCATACATACTAAACCATTCTGCTTCATTGTGTTTATTTATGTTTTAAGATTTGTTGGTTGTGTTTGAGGGAGATGCCTCCTGTTTTGAGGCAGGGTCTCTTGTTGATTCTGCCACTGTGCTGCCAGTGGGCACTTCTGGCCACTTACGTCTCCGCCTGCCACAGAGCATAGGAGTGTAGACCTATTGCTTCCAGTTTTTATACGGGTCCTAAGAATTGAACTCAGGCTGCCAGGCATGCACGATTAATATTTCTATGCCTTTATTCACCTCCTCAGCCACCTATTGTATTTCTTGGTGAAATCTAATATGTATATATATATGTATATGCATATAATCAATCTTTTGAGACAGGGCCTGATGTAATTCAGTGAGCCTCTAACTGTCTCGGTCACAAAGAAAAAGTATAAGTAATTTGTAAAGTACTGTTATTTGGCTTAGATACATGTCATTTTGTATATATTTTAACATAACCAAACATTCCTCCTTTCCCTTTTTTACCCACTCTGGAAGCAGTCCTCTGGCCATGACAGAAGGGAGAGCCACAGTTCCTACCGCCGGAGCTCCTCCCCAGAAGACAGGTATCTGTCCTCTCTCAATTCAGATGTCCATCAAGTTGTTTGTATGCTTGTTTTGGTTTGGTTTTTGGCTTTTGTTGTTGTTGGGTTTTGTTTGTTTTTATTGTTTTGGTTTTTTAAGGCAGAGTTCCTCTGTGTAACTCTGGTTGTCCTGGAGCTTGCTCTCTAGAGGCCTGCCTCTGCCTCCTGATTAATGTCCTGTGCCATCACCCAGACTCTTTGATTCTTAATTTTAGGGTGGACATTGAAGTACTGCTTTTCCTGTTATAGCTTGCTTATATATTCACACAGCCTTTTATATTAAATTTTTATTCATATTATAGCATAATTATATTGAAATAAAAAAATCTAAAAATTTTTAGTACCAGTACTACAGCCGTATCATTTATTCCTTGAGGGTCTCTAAAATAATCCTAAGGGGAGGCACCCTATGCCTTGTGGACTTTCGTCCTCCCTGCCAGATATCTCCCAGGACCTTTGCTTTAGGACCATGGCTTGTGACCACCACGACCCTTACCAGTCACCTACTCTATGCCAGTCCCCCTCACACAAGTGCAAGATAATTGTAGATATGTATATGAAACACAAATTATAATGCTATGTAGGTTATATATTTAACTTCCCTAATGTTCCCTGATTTTATTGAGCTTTAAGCGTCAAACAATAGATTAATGGCATTCATTCTTGTTTTTTTCAGTACTGCATTTTTCAGAATAATATCTAATGATTATAATGTTTAGAGTAGTGTTAAATAGAATAACAGTTACTGATATTACTCTCATTTGCTCAGTATAGCTACAAGGAAGTATTTGTAAAATAGCCTCTTTCTGCCCATCCTGTATTATTTCTAGATTTCTTCCTTTACCAAGGGCAGTGTGAATCAGGATGAGTCAATCTGGTTAATTCCAGGAGTTGTCTTGCTGTGCCCATGCTGGGTGCTTTTGTAATTAAGAATGTGGATCAGTGCCAAGACAATGAGCCATTAGTTAAAATAGTTTATTAAGATGTGATACAGTTGGAAAGTCACTTGGCATCACTGAGACTGGACTTTCCAGGTGTAACAGAGTTGTTTTCAAAGTACAACTTAGGTTTTCTTCTGTGTTAGATATACAGAACAAGAACGGTCCCCCCGGGATAGAGATTACTCTGATTATAGCCGGTCAGACTATGAGCGATCTAGAAGAGGATACTCTTATGATGACAGCATGGACTCACGGTAAGTATTGGAGTCTTAACTGCAGAAAAGTAACATTCCTTTACATAGTACTTGATTAGCTTTCTCTTAGAGACTGGGTCTAACACATCCTGGGCTGATCTTGTACTGAAGTGGCCGAGAATGACCGTGAGCTTCTGATCCTCCAACCTCTACCTTCTGAGCACTGGGATTACTGCATGCATGTCATGCCTAGTGTGTGTGGTGCTGGGGGGTCCAAACCTGGGCTTGGCCATGGTAGAATTACTCTGCTGAGTAAATTACATCCCCAGTCCAAATTGTCTTTACTTTGTATAATGAAAACAAAGATTAAAGCAAGCAGCTATTGCTAGTTGCATACTTTCAGGGCCAGGCTTCTAAGAAGGGCTTGATGTGAATTAACTCTTAAGACAACAAATAAAAATACAGCAGATACTGCCTGTCTCATGACTGAAGAAACTTGAGTCTAAAAATGCTTAGGAATTTGTATTTTTGAAACATAACAGTGTCAAGCCCATATCTGTCTGACATGACCAAGGTGTTGTCCCATGTTGGACTGCAGCATGGATTGCATTCTATGATTTTGCTTAGGAGCTACACTAAAGGAAAAGTGTATGTTGTCAGATTAGGCATCCTTTTCTGTAGTATGGCAGAGGAATACTGAGAATGGAATTCCTAATTTGTAGGAGGTTTTCCCCCCTAAATAAATGACTTTTATTTGTGTCTTGGAAAACTTGGCTGCTCTGTTCCTCCAGTCAACAGTTTTCTGGTTGATAGTTGCTACTACACCTTGATCTTAATTTGACTCCAAAGCCCACAGCTTTTGTAATCCCTGCCTGGTTATTTCAGTGTAAGTCCTTAGGTTTGGTCCAGTGTAGGAGTATAAAGTCTCGTGAGGCCCTCAGTCATACTGTGAAGCAAGCCGACTAGGTTTTACTTTCAATATAAACTTGAGGGCTGGAGAGATGGCACAACAGTTAAGAGCACTGGTTGCTCTTGCTCTTAACTCACATATGTAAGTGTACTCGCATACATAAAATAAGTAATTTTTTATTTTAAAAGTGGTCTCATGAATGTTTCTGTCTGGATTGCATCTGCCCAGTGAGAATGACCAGGTCACTGTAGGGAAGTGACTGCATCAGCCGGGTACTCCAGCTTCTCTCAGCACTCAGGGAGTGCTCGCCACTTCTGCTGGAGCTGCTCCCCAGGAGCGTGCTGCATGCAGATCAGCTAGAGTTTGCACCAGCCCTCTTGCTGACTAGTTGGGGGTTATATTTGAAATATTTTCAAGATGGTATATTTTTTAAACGTTAAGTGAACAAACTCTTCTCTGAGGAAAGAGTAAACTAACTACTTTCTAAGTTCCTTATGTTCTTAGAGAAAATAAAAGGCTAAATTTTAAAAGGTGTTAAAGAAAAGATAAATACATACATTAAAGGAAAGAGTAACCGTAACTAGAAAGTGGTTCTTTCCACATCATCTTAATAATGGGGCCTCTGAAACTTCTGATAAAAACACCAGTTCTTTCACGTGACAGTTTCAACTCTTAGGTTTTTATAATATATTTACATTTAAATGTAACATTATAAAAAAAACCCTCTTATTTCTTTATACAATTTGCCAGATATACCACAAATCACTTTGTCTTAATTTTCATGCCTAGCTTTTGCCTACCTAGAAACTGTTTTTCATCTTCTCTAGTGTAAACATTTTAACAGGTATTGGTTGGCTTTTTGAGTGCATTTTGATTTGATTCAGCTATTGCTGCCATGCTAGATTCATCACTCTTTCTTAATGGTGTCATTGGTCGTGATGCCCCTGCTTAGTTTTGCAACATGTGGTCCTCCTAGGTAAGGAGCATCCCCCTCCCTCACCAGCTCGCACCCACGCTAAAGCCTACTCACAGCCTTAGCCCTGAGTAAGGTATCTCCTCTGAGCATTGCTTCACCATCCTAAACTCTTCTTCCCTTACAGTCTCACCTATTCTCTATGCACTTCATTGTAAGAATGATTGTATGTTTTCTTCCCTACCTCCCCACCCCATTTTTTAGAAACAGGGACCGAGAAAAACGCAGAGAAAGAGATAGAGATGGAGATCATCGGAAACGGTCCCGGAAATCTCCATCTCCTGAAAGAAGGAGCCCAGACCGAGGAGTAACCCAGAGTTCTACTCAGGAAGAACCTACATCGAAGAAAAAGAAAGATGAGCTGGATCCGCTGCTCACCCGCACTGGCGGAGCATATATTCCTCCTGCCAAGCTCAGGATGATGCAGGAACAGATTACAGATAAAAACAGGTAAGTTGATGTACTGCATCTCCAAAGCAAATATATCCTCACTGAACAAGGAATAGAGTAATGGAATTAGCTTTGCTTGTTAAAAGTGTACTTAGTTTACCATGGTAGAGACCACAAATTATAGGCCTCTTGTCTCTGCAGCAAATATATCCTCACTGAACAAGGAATAGAGTAATGGAATTAGCTTTGCTTGTTAAAAGTGTACTTAGTTTACCATGGTAGAGACCACAAATTATAGGCCTCTTGTCTTTGTTACTACAGAAACTGTATACTGCTTGTTATGATACTAGCTCATAACTTTTCTCATGTTTGTGTGTGTGTGTGCCTGCACATACATGCTCCTACATATTTATGTCTTCACACATTCTTGTAGTTGTGTTTGGAAGTTAGAGGATAGCTTTGGGGCACTGGCCATTTTTTTATTTCTTTTTTTCTTTTTGAGAGTGGGTCTCTCAGTAGTCTGAAACTTGCCAAGTGGGTCAGGCTGGCCGGCCAGCAAGCTGCAGGGATGCGCCTGTCTCATGTCTGTTATCAGTGTGCTGCACTGTGCCAGGCATTTTTTATGTGGACTTGGGGATCGAAGTTGGGACCTGGTGTTTGTGTGTGTGTGTCAGAGCTGGTGATGTTTGAAATGTGACACAGGAAAGTGTGAGAGATGACCTCCATCCATGCCAGCATCATCACTTAGGCATTTTGTTCACAAAGGCAGCATGACAGAGTTGGTGTGAAGAATTTTTCAAATACAGTGCAAAGCTTTTTTTTTCAATTGTGAAAGTGTTATTAATTGAGTTATTGCATCTTCAGTACAGTAAGCAGGGGAGAATTAGCAACATATACAAATTTAAGCAGTTCTAGGAGAAAATTCATACATAGTGGAGGGTCTGTCCATGAGTAAAAGGTACAAGTAGAAAATGCAAGAGGAATCTGTAGTTTTTTCTTTGTGGAATGTCAGCTCCTGGGTTTGGAAAAGTCCTTGTACTTGATGTCTTCCAGTTTCCTAGGTGGAATATCTTACTGGCTAGGTTAGTTACTAAGTCACAGATCTGTTTCTCTAGAGATAGGAATTTATCAAAGTATGTGGTGTGGGGCACTGGGTCACCTTTGTCATAGGTGTGGACAGTAGGAGGCAAAAGAGTTTGATTGATAGAGAATTTTGAAGCAACAACAAAATATCAATTGCAAGTCATTCTGTCAGTCTGCCTCTCATCCTCATTGTTTACGGCAGTTCTAAGCAGTGACGTACTGACTGGGTATCGGTAACCTACTACCCAGCAGCACTGACCTCACCTCCGCTTTCTGCAGGACTGTGTCACCCCAGCGTTCTGTAGCTCCCTACATGAAATCCAGGCAGTCAGCTCAAGAATCTAGCTTGGGAAAAATGCATTTATTTTTATTAATCCTTAACTAAATTTTAGCATTTCCTTCTACTGGAAGTGTAACTATAGTATACAGTTCCAAATAGTATGTTATGAATACTGTGTAATATTGTACATGGCCATGTTACTTGGAATTCAGATTGATACTTGACTTCCTACCACTTCTTGTTATTTTCTGTCTGAAGATGCTCAGACCACACTGTATCAAGCCTGTTCTTTTTTTGTGCTGTAATGACTATCTCAGGATCTGTTGTAACCTTTTGTATTATATGCATTTCAGGAAGCCTACTAATTTTACTAGACTTCAAAAGAAGCATGTAGAGGGAAAGGGTCTGGTTTCCTACAGAGAAGTAATTACAAAAATCTTAGATTTTTAAAGAGCTTTAAAAGACCTTGGGCGTTATCAAGTGTAAAAAACCCAGGTGAGGCTGAAATGCCCAAATGTAAGGTAAAAGCAGCACAGCCGTGTAGCTTTCAGCTGGGCAGCTCCAGGCTAGCTGCACACAAGGTCCTTCAGATGCTCAGACAGCGTCTCAATTCTAAAGTCCCATGTGACTGGCTGTCCCTTCTTTTGGTAATTTTTAGCTTAGCATACCAGAGGATGAGCTGGGAGGCTCTGAAGAAATCCATCAATGGTCTCATCAACAAGGTCAACATCTCTAATATAAGTATTATTATCCAAGAGCTCCTTCAAGAGAACATTGTCAGAGGGAGGTAAGTAGCCATTACCTTGTATATTTCATAGTGACTTTCTTAAAGAAACATAATGTCTCTATGAACAATAAGCATTGGTTTGTTACGCTACTTCATTTTAAAGGTATTTGGCTTCCTTCCTTCTTAATTCAGGTTCACTTTCTTCTTGCAGCTCAGGAATTGTCTTCATATTGTTTGCAATAATGTAGCTTGCTGTACATCTCTCTCTTACACATGCACATAAAGAGCAAGCGACTGTTCACAGGGCTCCCACCACTGTGCTGTCTGTCCCTTCATCTCAGGTCACCCCTGTCCTTTGGTCCCCTAAGCCTACACCAACAGAAGGAAACAGCTCAGAGCTGTGCTCCAGCACAGCTATTGTGTATAAGTCATGGACTCATGGCAGAAACTTTATGCTGTGTAAATTTTATACTCATCAAGCAACTTTGTTTTTACACCACTATTTTTTGATTTTAGTTTATTTAAAATTTTTTTGTACAGTATATTTCCATCATGTTTTTCCCTGCCCCAGTCCTTTAAGTCTGATTACATGAAATGTGAATAGAAAAACAGTAACTTTATTTAGAGAGAAATTTTTGAAAAAAGTTATCCTCATTTTATTTTACAAATAAAGCACAATTTTATTTTCATAAAACCATTTTTTTTTAAAATTGATTACCAAGATGAACTCTTTTCCTAGGAAACGTAGTAAAGATTTAATCTGAATGGGCTCTTACTAGTCATGATTAGAAAATAGTTTTTCTTGATTTTACATATTTTTCTAAATTGTTTGTTTGACTGTTGACTTGTGCTGTGTTTTGAATAGAGGATTGCTGTCCAGATCTGTTCTGCAAGCCCAGAGTGCGTCTCCAATCTTCACTCATGTTTATGCAGCTTTGGTGGCAATAATCAACTCAAAATTCCCACAGATTGGAGAATTGATCCTCAAGAGACTAATTCTTAATTTTCGGAAAGGCTATCGAAGGAATGATAAGGTGTGTATGAGTGGCTTGTAAGTAGACGTGAGGTTATTCCAATAAGCCAGCATCAACAAAAGTAAGCATGCTGGCTTCATATGTAAACCACTCAGTCTGCTACATATCCTATGGCCACCAAGATGATGCCTGCCTGTGTACTTTAGCTTTCATAGCTACTTCATGTCACTTCCTGCATGAAAATGATTCCGTGTGTTCCCTTTTAAAGAGCATCGTAGACTGGGCAGTGGTGGTGCACGCCTTTAATCCCAGCCCTTAGGAGGCAGAGACAGGCAGATTTCTGAATTCGAGGCCAGCTTGGTCTACAGAGTGAGTTCCAGGACAGCCAGGGCTACACAGAGAAACCCTGTCTAACCCCCCCCCCCACACACACACACACCACCAAAAAAAAAAAAAAGAAAAAAAAAGCATGATAGTCTTCTGTAGATTTTATTGATACAGGAAAACTGATGATAGTTCATGGGTTAACTGTCTTTACTTTGATTTTTTTCAGCAACTTTGCCTGACTGCTTCAAAATTTGTGGCACATCTTATTAACCAAAATGTGGTAAGTAATTATCCTTAAAGCCTGATCAAACTCAGTGATGTAAGACCATGGTCTTGACACCATTCCCTTTGTCACTGATTGTCTTGGGTGAGATTTCACTTGTTTTAAATGCATCTAATATTCTTGTATAGAGAAAATCTGTATGTTACAAGGTTTTTTGTTAGACTGATGCGGCTCAATACTGTGTGTGCTCACTGAGCCACTTAAGAGCACACTGGCTGCTCTTTCAGAGGACCTGAGTTCAATTACCTACATGGCAGCTCACAACTGTAACTCCAATTCCAAGGGGATCTAATACCATTATACATATATACACACAGGCAAAGTACCAGTGCACATGAAATAACAAATGAATCATGAAACGGTGATAACAAGTAGATCAGTAGTTATGCACATCTTTTAGTTTTTTGTTTATTCACTTGTTCAGTGTTTCTGTTGCTTATTAAATGCTGCATTGGCTTCCTGTTGCATGGTATCAACTGCAGTGCTCAGCCTAACACATGAGCGAGCATGTGGACACTGCAGGGCCCACTGCTCTTCATCCCTTATCCATCATCTTATCAGCAAAATGGGTTTGTTTGTTGAGGTCCTCCTCCTTTCCTTCTTCCCTCCCTCCCTTCCTTATCTCCAGGGTGGCTATAAGCTCAAGGTGACATCAAAGATGACCTTGAAATTCTGATCCTCCTGCCTCTGTTCTAGTGCTCGGTTTGTAGCTGTTTGCCACTATGTCTAGTTTATGCAATGTTGAGGCTCAGTACCAGGGCTTCCTGCATGCTAGGCAAGCATTCTGCCAGCTAAGCTATAAATCCTCAGCCCATGTTAATTAGTTACCTATGCATTCCCTAAATATAGCACATAGGGAATTTTTATAATGCTTCCATTTTACTAAGTTTTAGAGATAAGAAATTGAGGTAGATTCATTTTTATATAATTTCATTAGGTTTTGCTTAGCCCCAGTTATGTGTACATGCAACAAAAATTATGTTAAACTTAATTGAAAATGCTAATTACTGTTAAAAAATTTGACATAAAGAAAAATTCATTTTAATGTTGTAGTCACTTATATTTAGGCTCAACTTATGAAATAGAGGTTAAATATTGGCATTTTTAAAATCCATGTAGCTTTATTTCGTCTTCTTTATACCAAGTGTTCCTGAAACCATCATAAACTTTGCCTACAGATTCATATTTATGAAATAAAGCGGGTTGAGTAGTTTTGATCTGTTTTAAGTTCACATGATGTCATTTTGTTTGATTTTAATTTTTGTATTTAGCCACTGTTCTGTGGAGTGTATTGCCTTCTACTCAGCCTTGAAAGTGAAACTGTGTTCATGGTCAAAGACTCTTCCCATGTGTACCATCCCCTTTACTGGAATGCAATGAATATGGAAAGATTTTAATGCACTTAATCTATATTATAATCACATGACAACTAATTAGGTCAAAATGTGAAAGATTTCCAAGAGTAGACACTGGAAAGAAGTAAACTTGAGTGTTATAAAAAAAATAAGATTATTTAAGAGCAGGGAAACAGATAACCTTTCTGTAACAGCAGATATATATTTCTGGTTTTAAAATATTACTAGCTTACTAGAGATTTTTGTCATTACCACCAAACACTTAAATATTAACCATTTCACCTTCTCAATTAGATGTAAAGATCTTCTTACATTGATGTATGACTAACCCCATTCCTCCCAATATACCCCCCTCAAAAATTAATATGTTTCTAATTTCGTATAGTGTAAAGATATTCCCTAGAATTCAGGTTAAGATTGCTCTTTAAATATCTTGCTCAGGTCTATGGATGACACAATAAGCTATGGCTCATCCTTTCATAGCACCCTCTGAGTAAAATTTTGTTCTCATTCTACAACGTAGTTTTTATAAATGTTAATTTTAAACTGTGGACCAGGTAGCTAGTTTGATCTGAGCTTTCATGGAAGTAGGCTAAGGCTGTAGCTCAGTGGTGATGTGCATTCCTGGCATACATGAGCCTGGACTACTTCCTAAACCGCCATCAAAAATGAAATAAGTAAACAAAAAGGAAATATGCACAATTCAGCATCAATAATCTTTAAAATATTTTATAGTATAACTTTTGTATAACTTTAGGACTATTTGCTATTTAGTAGAATTACATAGTAAATTGAATTACAGAACAGATATAAAAAGTTGCTATTATGTGAAGGGTATCAAATAAAGAACTGGAGCTGGAGATATGGTTCAGTTGCTTAGAGCACTGGCTCTTTCAGAGGACTCGGGTTCCCTTCCCAGCACTCATAACCATCTGTAACTTCAGTCACAAGGCATCCAACTTCCTCTTCATATACATAAATTAAAATAAGTCTGTTTGTAGGCATAAACCAGATACTTCTTTCTGTTCAGTATAGTGAATTAAAGAAATTATCTATAAATTTTAATATTTACAAGATAAAATTTATAGAAAAACAATTATGTGCACTATGATCATTGTAGAACATTAATTGTGTTTAAAATCTTGTCAGTAGCAGGTTAATAATGCAAAACCATTTTGTCTCTTCCCTGTGTCTGCATTCTGCTAAGGCACATGAGGTTCTGTGCTTGGAGATGCTCACTTTGCTGCTAGAGAGACCAACAGATGACAGTGTCGAAGTAGCTATCGGCTTCCTCAAGGAGTGTGGTCTCAAATTAACCCAGGTGTCACCAAGGGGAATCAATGGTAAAGTGTATATTCTTGGTTTGTATATTCTTTTCCATCCCCCATGGGGTTTCTCCGTGTAGAACAGGCTGGCCTCGAACTCATAGAGATCTGCCTGCTTTTGCCCTCTGAGTGCTTGGATTAAAGGCTTGTACCATCGTGTTTGGCTATGCATTCTTACCAATTCTTATTCTAGTCTTAGAGTGATATTTTCTATTCTTTTCCTTCCTCTTAACTTCAGCAATCTTTGAACGCCTTCGAAACATTCTACACGAGTCTGAGATTGACAAAAGAGTTCAGTACATGATTGAAGTGATGTTTGCTGTACGGAAGGATGGATTCAAGGACCACCCTGTTATTCTGGAAGGACTTGATTTAGTGGAAGAGGATGATCAGTTTACACATATGCTTCCCTTGGAGGATGACTACAATCCAGAAGATGTTCTTAGTAAGCCTAGGGTGTGGGAAGCAGTAGTGGGATATCAATATGTGAATGCAGGAAATAAACACCTAACTTTCTGTTTATTTTTTAAGATGTTTTCAAGATGGATCCTAATTTTATGGAGAATGAAGAGAAGTACAAGGCTATTAAAAAAGGTATGTAAGATTTGACAAATAGCTGGAACAGTAGAAGTAATGCAGATCCATTAGATTGAAAGGAATATTAAAAGCCACTGACTGTCCCTAGACAAAGCTCAGCCCCAGTGACGCCTGCGCTTTGCTTCCTCGTGTGTTAACTCTCTTTGTAGTGTCTGCTCCTGTAAGAAACTCATTCTGAGTGCTGTAGTTCCCTCCCCTTTGCTTCCCTTTAAGTTTCCCATGTCTTAGGAAGTCCTTGTAGATTACCAGGAGCTTTTATTAGGCTTCTTGTCTATTCTACAGTCAGTGCCACACAGCGGATACACAACTGAGTGTGTACTCTATTGGAAGTACCATATTTTATTGCCTGATGAGTGGTTATTATTTGGATGTCAATAGTGTGCTGCAGGCTGTAACTTGGGACAGACTTCTGGTGTGTGGTCTTTGCCATTACTAGTCAGATGATCTGGAACAAATTATGTTTGATAGAAAAGTCGGGTTAGTACAGGAAGGTGTTTAGACAGTGGTAGCTGTTATTAGTGTCTTCCCAGCTTGGGTATTCCTCTCTGATAATCCTGTCCAGTGTGCTCATGTGGGGTTATGGCTTTGCTCACTCTAGGTTGTGGTTTTATTGAGAACAGCTCTCTCCTCTGGAAGTGGCTGCAGAGTCGTTGAGCTCCATCATTCCATTCTCTGCTTCAGTTATAGTCAGAAGGCTTCCGAAAGCACTTGGTTTCTCTACAGTGCACTAAGATTCTGATAGCACAGACAGCGTTCTCTTCTTTGATTCTCATTCTTAAAAGCCTTCTGTTGCCGTGGAACTGGTTCCCTTTCTGCTTAGACTTCCGTTTCTTAAGCCCATTCTTCTTTCTTTGCTTTCGGACTTCTTTCCCTACAGTTTCCCTAAATGGCACCTTTTTTCCCCCTGGCTGTCTGTTATGATTTCTTTCTAGTTTAAACTTGTGAATCTCATTAGGATCTAGGCAGTTGGCCAGTATATGGATTATGCTTTTTTTATTATAGCAATTCTCAAGTTCTGTGGTTTTGAGATTCCCTTAATACTCTTTAAAATTAGACTTCGTAGAGCTTCATTTTATATATATCTGTTGGTGTTTGAATATTTACATACTAACTCATTTAAAAATAATAAAATGGTATATATTAATATAAGCAACATTCTTATAAAAATAATATTTAAGCAAAGGAACCTAATGAGAATGTGACGTATTTTATGTAGTGTGCAGTGCCTGGCCTATAGGAGATGAGTAGCCTGTTTTTATGTGTCTGTCTGCTACAGTTTTCTCTGGTTTCATTAAGATACTATAGTTAGAAAGAGGAGGAGTATTGTGATAGCCTTTGCAGATAAGTGTGTTATTTCTCCTCGATACACTGATAGGATTTAACTGCTAGGAGTTTCTTAAAATTTCATTTCATTTGAAATATTAAATGGTGTCAGTGAATTTTCATACGAAGTTAAATGTTAAAAACCCTTGGTATATGTGTCACTTCCAATAGATCATTAAGCCATGACTTATTTTGCAACATGTTAGTCATTTGGAACATCTTACTTCATGATGATGATGATGATTGATGGTGATGATGATGATGATGATGTTGTTGTTGTTGTTGTTGTTGATGATGTGTGTTTGTGCTAACATGAACATCCTCAAAATCAACTTAATGTGGTTAGGACAATATCAAAACTCACATTTGTTAATGTTGCCACCTGTCTCCTTTTGTCCCAGTGTTGGGAAGCTATTGAAGGATAAATACATACTTTGTAAAAATTAGATTTACTCTTACAAGCTTAAGCTGTATCATGGTGGCAAATACTGTTTGTTGCTGTTTTTAAGTTGAGAGTGTCATTTTGTTGCATTTTAAAAATGCTTGCAGAATACCTAACAACATGTATGGATGACATTGGCCATTTTTTCAAATAAAATTAAAAAGTTTACCACTTTATCTTAAACTCAGGCAGTTACCCCAGCTTTGTCCTTTAGGGAACCACTACACTGTCCACTCTCTCTGTAATATAAGTGCTACACTGTTGTTCAAGTATGAGATGTAATAAAATTTCTATTTTATATCTTCATCTAGGGCATTTATAATTTAAATGGGCTTCTTTTCTTCTTCTGCAAGTGTGGCAGAAAGCAGCATTGATTCCCGGTCCACTTTGGTGTCTTGATTTGTGCTTAGATTGCAGTAACTTTAACCCCACTGCTCTTGTCTGTTCTTGTAGATAACAATTCAGTGAGAGGGCAGGTAGTACCTTAGAATTATTAGGAAAGTAGTGTTGACCCCATAGGCTGTCTGACAGGTCTCAGATTCCCCCAGGGAATCATAGACTCTTTGTTGAAACTCTGTTTATTTATCTGATGAAATCTAGTTGCCAGTGCCTGTGTAATTTTGGGAAGCTGATTTTAAAGGAGAGAGAAAAGAGGATGGATGCTGTAAACTATCAGACAGTTCATTTGACCTTCATCTTTAGTAAACTGTTCCCCTGAAACGGGCATAAAAAATGACCCCAGCAGGAAGTGAGCACAGCTTTGGTAATTAGCACCTCTGAGTGACCCAGGTGTACTTGTGTATTAGGTTTTTCAGCATTTGGGAAAACAGCAGGAGTGCCTGCCTTCCTACTTCTGAATACTAAATAGTTTCTTCTTTTCAAAGTCTGTGCTTGTTGCATAATCAGCTAGACACTGGAGTGTTTCTTGGAGTTGCATTTGTGAGAAATGGTTTTAAGATTTGTCAGATAAGGCTTAAATAGTAGCTCTACAGTCTTAATAAATGATTGCTCCTGCTGCAAAATATAAAGAAATTAGAAGTTTCTAAAGTAAGTTAAAACTTTGTACTAAAACTTAAGTGATTGTAATAAATGAGAAAGTGCAGTGTTGGTGAATGCTAACAGCAATACTGGGCAAGATATAATTGAGGCCTATGTCATTTGCACTATTTTTTTTTAAGATTTATTTATTTTATGTATATGGGTATACTATAGCTGATCAGATGGTTGTGAGCCTTCATGTGGTTGTTGGGAATTGAATTGTTAGGACCTCTGCTCACTTCAGTCAACCCCACTCATTCTGGTTGGCCCCTCTCCCTCTGGTCAACTCTGCTTGCTCAGTCCCTGCTCGCTCTGGCCCAAAGATTTATTTATTATTATATGTAAGCACACTGTAGCTGTCTTCAGACACACCAGAAGAGGGCATCAGATCTCATTATGGGTGGTTGTGAGCCACCATGTGGTTGCTGGGATCCGAACTCAGGACCTTCTGAAGAGTAGCCAGTACTCTTACCCTCTGAGCCATCTCACCAGCCCATCATTTACACTATTGATGTAGTAGATGGTCTTTTGTGATCTTCATGTATGTTCATTTAGATCTAAATAAACATTTTATGTAAGAAGTAATAAAGTAATGGTTTTCCCAATTTTGTTTAAGATGTTTAAACTTGTTTTAGTTTTATGTGTTTTGATTGACTGTAATATACAATTTAAAAATTATGTTTAAATTTAAATTTTCTTTTTTTTTTTTTAAGTATTTATTTATTATATGTAAGTACACTGTAACTGTTCTCAGACACACCAGGAGAGGGCATCAGATCTCATTAAGGATGGTTGTGAGCCACCATGTGGTTGCTGGGATTTGAACTCATAACCTCTGGAAGAACAGTTGGTGCTCTTAACCACTGAGCCATCTCACCAGCCCCAAAATTTAAATTTTCATTCTACTTATTTAAAGTGAATACAAAATGATACTGATTCTCCTCCCGTATCATTCCGTGTTCACCCTTAACTCTGCATACCTGTGGCTTTAGCTTTCATCACAAACTGCCCTCTTTCTGAAGATAGCATTTGAACTTTGAAATGCTAGCTCTGAGCTCCAGTTTTTTTCCTGAAGCTCTTACCCACTCAGAAGCATCACATGCCTTTTCTGTCTTCATTTGTTCCCTTGTTTCCATGAGCACATTTTACCTAGCAAGAATGACACAACTTGTTAACTTCAGATCATTCTAATTGTTTCCTTGCCATAGCCTGAGGCTTGTGTGATTATGTTTGTTGGCAGATAAACAGTTAAAATTAGATTCAGTGAAATGAGATTAACTCATAATGAGGTACATGTATCTAGGTCATTAATTTTTTTCTTCTTAAATTTACTTTGATATGTAGAAATCCTTGATGAAGGAGACAGTGATTCGAACACTGACCAAGAAGCTGGAAGTAGTGAAGATGAGGAGGAGGAGGAAGAAGAGGAGGAAGGAGAAGAGGAGGAAGGAGGTAAAGTATGGCTTTGTAAACACTGTAGGATGAAGTGAATTCTGAGGTACTACTCTAGGATGGCTTTGTCTGTTCACTGAGAAAGGACTGTGAAGGGTGCCCTGGTGTCAGTGGGAGGAGGCAAGGGATGTGTTCAGCACCTTCTCTGACAAAAGGCTGTCCCTGAAATATTAAACAAGGTCAGTCAGTTTTTCCTAACAACATAATTTTTTAATTTGATATTTTAGCCCTTCAATTCTAAAGGGACATTCATGTTGAGGGTGTGTGATTTATGTACCCTTGGCAAGTGTGTGACAGATGTGAGTGACTAGATATTTGCTGTTCACTTTGGCAAAATAGAGTAGGGAGGCCAACAACTACATTTGTACAGAAATAGGCTCGTGTTCTTCCTCTTCGGTTCTGATTACGTCACTTCACAGAAAAACAAGCTCAACCTTTACTTTGGTTGAATATCAGTAGTATAGCAGCCACATAAGCTGGGTGTTACTCACGTGAGATATACTCTGGAAATATCAAAGGTGTGTGGGTGGGGGTGTATGTACAGTTAAATTGTCCTGTAATTTTTTTAAGATTTATTTCTTTTATGTATATGAGTACACTGTAGCTGTCTTCAGACACATCAGAAGAGGGCATCAGATCTCATTACAGATGGTTGTGAGTCACCACGTGGTTGCTGGGAATTGAACTCAGGATCTTTGGAAGAGCAGCCTGTGCTCTTAACCGTTGAGCTCTCTCCGGACCCTGTTCTGTAACAATTAAAAAAAAAAATTGATTGGATTTCTCCATTCTTTACTTTGAAGCCTATCACCTTTAATAAGTCACCTAAATTTCTATATATTATTTTTCCCTTTACAATATTTTTGTTTTATACTGGAATACTGTTTAAAATACTGATAATTATGTATAAGAAAAGTTTCCTTATATCAGTTAACAGATTTTGACACATATACATGTTGGATAGAGCCAACATGCCAAAACCCATTGTTCTATTAAACTCAATTTCAGTCATTCCAGGTCATCTACTTAATCAAAATTGCTTATGACTCTAGAGATAATAGTCTGTGAAGCATCAGCATCAAACACCACCTTCTGTGGTGTCTAAATGAGTTTGTAATAGAGTTTGTGATATAGAGATAAACAAGTTTTTTGGTGTTGTCGTGGATGGCAGAAGACCTAGACTGAGTCCATTAATCCTACAGATACTGATTTACAAACAACGTAATTATTGAATTTGGTCATAGAATAAACTTATATTTTTATAATTGTTACATTTAATTTATTTCAGGACAAAAAGTTACTATTCATGACAAAACCGAAATCAACCTAGTCTCATTTCGCCGTACAATATATCTTGCCATACAGTCAAGGTAAGATACTCAGTTGATCTTTTATTTTTATTTTGGGTAAGAGATGGATAAGCAGGATCAGTGTTACCACTTAAGAGTTTGAATACAGAAAATTAGATATCATTTCAACATCCCCACAATGATTGCTTCACCCTGTCCTGTACCCAAGCTCAGAGGTCCCAGCATATCTGTTCTGTTCTTAGAAAGTAATGTGTTTTTACTTACTTAAATGTCCTGATTGTATAACCTGAATAGATTCTGTTTTCTTTTTTAGTGGGTCATTTCCTGTAGTTAAACCTTAAAAATAACCAGCTCTATATTAAAAGCTATCACATTATTTGAATGTTAATGACAATTTCATGTTTCTTTTTCTGATGTGGTTTTTAATCCTGGTTCTCAGTTGAGAAGCATGATTGCTGTGCATATGTAGGTGGATAGTAGTATTAAGAAATACCAGGTTATCATGAAAATAAATCTCTTCTTTGAAGCCTGTGTGTTTGACTTGAAGAGAAATGCATATGATCGGTAGATGCTTAATCCATCTGTTATTTAGCATATGAATCGGCCTGTTGATTTCCTGGGCACATGTTTACATTTCACACAGGAGGAGGGCTGTTTTCTCAGTTTTGATTGTTGATAGGTTCTGTGTGTTTCCATTGAGCATGATGATGTCATAGCAATAATGAATCATAAGTAGGAGTCATCTTGTTTTCATTATCTGAAAACTTCAAATAGAGGAATACTAACAGCAGAATATTGATTTAGAAAAATGTTTTATCTTGACCCATATCTTTGTCGTTTGCATGAAGAAACTTCTAGTTTTTCTGTACAACCAGAAGTTGAGAATGTTTTTAGTTTGCCATCCCTGCTGTCCTTTTCAGACATGCAGTGTTAGTCAGCAGAAGCAGATCATTCTAGTGCTGCTGCCAGACTGCCTGGGAAGAGGTGCAGTGCAGCTCTGAAAGACTGTCTAGAAGAAACCCTTGCTTAAGTTGCCTTAACTTTGCTAATCTCTGATTCACAGAGATTACCAAAAACAAAAGCACCAAGACACAAATGGCAGGCACTCTTACACAGTAGCTCTTCCTTGCCGTTGTGCCTTACATGACTGTCAAAGACTACCAGCCCATGCACTTATCTGTGACAGTGGTTACTAGCCTTAAAAACCCACACATATTACCAGAAAAGTACAAGTGATCAGTAGATGCACTATGGAGGATTTAAAAATGAGACTCTTCAGTGATAAAATCTCATTAAAAAATGTTTATTATCAAATATCAGACAATGAAATGTGTCATTGCTCACCAAAAGCAGTAGATTAACTTCATTTTTTTTAAGCAGCCAAACTGAGTGCTGAATTTTATTAGATTCACAAAAACATTATTGTGGGTAAACTCTTTACAGAAAGCCTTAGGAAACATGAGCCAAGGGCTTTTGTTTATTGGACAACAATAAAGGGAACAAATGGGTGATCACTAACTAAAATACATGATCCAATGTCTAGTCATGACTTGGTAAGAGTATAGGACATGGTCTGATACATGTCAGCTTGGAGAAGATTAGTAGAACAGAGCTGTGCCTCTGCTGTCTTAATTGAAAACAGACAAACCAGCTCAAGACGGGACACTACATGTCACCACTGCTTGCCTACCCTGAAAGGAGGTTGGATTACAGATCCTTGTCCCCCTCATGCACACGCGCGTGTATGTATGTGAGGTTTCTGTTTCTCTGTTCTTTATAGCCTCTAGGCTTGATGAAATGAAGTGACTGAGTCAGATAGTGTGAGGGCATTTCATGTAATCACTTGGGGGAATCTGGGATTTTTACAGAACTGAGGATTGCCCCTATGTTGGGGCATCGAGCCTTCACAGGACCAAGGGCCTCCTCTCCCGTTGATGCCATACAAGGCCATCCTGTGCTACATATGCACCTGGAGCCATGGGTACCTCCATGTTTATTCTTTGGTTGGTGGTTTAGTCCCTGGGAGCTCTTGGGGGCGGGGCGTCTGGTTGGTTGATATTGTTGTTCTTCCTATGAGGTTGCAATTTCAGCTAATCCCATCCCTGTTGGATCCCAGGAGCCTCTTTCCTGGCATCTGGAACTTGCTGGTGGCTATCCCCCATTGCTATACAATCCTGTTCAATTACCTGACCCTCTGTACATCTTGCCCATCTACTCTCACACCTAATACTGCTCCTCCCTTTTGTACTTAACTTTTTGTTACCCTGCATATGGTCCAGAATGGGCCACGGTACCAACCCCTCCCAGTGCAACAATCATGTCAAGAAGATAATAGTTCACAAATGCATTTTTATAACCCTTATTATTGTTATAAAACAGGAAATAATTTTGTTTTGCCACTTAAAATGCCTAAAATACTCAGCAATGGTAATACATGTAATATTTATAGCTAATGCAACTTCAGAATCATATGCTTTAAAAGGACGAATATATATATGTATATATGTATATATATGTAAATATTTATGTATATATAGGTATGTGCATATATGTGCATGTTTATACACACACACTGAAAAATGTATGCTTTCTCATCTGCAGTTAATTGTTTTAGAGTATTTGCAAAGTTGTTCAAATATTGCCAAAATGTTTTTGACACTCCATAATCAATTCTGTTTCCATTAGCAATTACTTTGGTCCTTTCAGACTTTTTATATCCATGGGTTTACCTGTTTGGAACACAGGATTATATTGTGTGTGTCCTTTGGGTCTTGCTTCTACATAGCAAGGTTTATGGTTCCTCATGCTGACATGCTTATACTTTGTCATTTGTAGAGTTAAGGGCTAGTCTCTGTGTGCTGGAATATTATATATATTTATAGCTAAAACAATAATCAGGTAATGATAGGCAAAGAGCACTACAATTTATTTATTATGACTATCTTGTCTCCATAGTTTAGATTTTGAAGAATGTGCACACAAGTTGCTGAAAATGGAGTTTGCTGAGAGCCAAACAGTATGTCGCTGCCTTTTTTTTCTATTAGGAAGTACATATTGATTATTAAAATGGTTAAGACGGTTAATAGGTTTTGTGAATTGAAATAATAAAATTATAAATACACATATAAATATGAGTTTTTGTAATTTTATTCTAAACCAAGGCTTAGGACTCCTGGGGCTCTTCGTTCTGTGTCCTAGTAGGTTGCATCTCCTGTTGATGGCACACTGGAGTATTAGTCTCTAAGCATGGCACTTACACGGAACTTCTGGGTGGTTGCCTGTGAACTGCTCTTCAGTATTACCTGGTCCCTATCTTATGTATGCACTAAAGAATTATTTTGATAGGAGCTACAGCAGTCACATGTGTGCTGAAGTTGTGTACAGATGCATTTGTATTATTGTTTCATTCATCAACTTATTCATAGGAAAAGAAATTAATTGTATACTTTGTGTCAGACAGAGCAAAGGGTCAGGGATTTAATGATGCACTAAGTACTTAGGTCTTCTGTTAACTTCATGGTTCTTAAAGTCTCATAATTATTACACTGTGAACTATCAGAGCCCTAATGCTAAGGATAATAAACACTTTTGTATTTATTGAATAAAGACTTTTGTAATGTTTTTCCTAGTTGTCATCATATTCCTTAGCCCTTAGCCCATGCTTTGGTGGAATTGTTCCTCACATCTAGTTTTACATATAATAGACCTGCACAGATGGAATAGTGAATGTGTGTGTTCCAATAGGCTGTTCATTTCCAGTCTCTTGGTCCTGAGCTGTGTCAGGACTAAATGTTATCTATAGTGATTGGTACACTGCTGTAGACCCACTTCCTGTTTTCCTAAGTAAAGCTTTATTGGAGTGAAAACATGCCCATGCTCACTGACTGACCCTGTTGTTTTCATACCACAGCAGCAGAAGGAACACCTTTGACCAATGTTAAACTGACCCTAGCCTGTAAAATAATTAGTGCTTGGGCATTTATAGGGGGAAAAAATCCTTGATTCATTACTGAAATGCTGAAATTTTATAAAACCAAATTATTTTCAAATTACAAATACCTGTTTTCCTTTTTAGTTTGTGTAGTCTATACCCTAATAACAATTCCTGTATGTATTCTTGACTATAGTTGATATGTCATTCTTAGAAGGAAATAAATCAGTAGATTAACCTTTATAATTAGAATTGACACTGAAATTACTGTGTGACCATGTTACATTTGAGAAATGTAATTAAGTCATTACGATTTTTAACAGTGCTAATCTAAAGGGTAGTTGTTCTAGAGCTGTCCTCAGCATATTTTGATTATTACTATTTGGATGTATCTTAATGCATCTATTTTTGTATGCTAATAGACTCCTAAAATTACTCAGATGTTTAATGGATAGGTTAAAAACTGATCACAAACTATAGGTAATAGTACTTATCATTGTACGTAGTCTAGGGAAGAGAGTGATTAATTAATACTGTGAGTGGCTCTGACAGCAATGGGATTGGTCTGTTACTGCATTTTGTCAAAATATGATTAACATATTGGACAGTACAATACTAGTAGGAAAAATTGAAAGTGAATTTTATATTATATATCAAGTTAATCTAATGGCATAATTTAGAAAGGCTTTCAGTTTTCAGTACCAGATGAAATTTTGACAAAATGTATCATTCTAGAACTTAACACATTCATAAACATTTTACTTAATTGGATTAACTTGTGACTGGTTTTCTGTTTTCTTTGTGTCTGAAAGCACTCTGATGGCAAGGCTGCTGCTTGGTAAACCGTCTGTTTCTAGAGCAGCACTAGAACTCTTGAGTGAGGACACATTTAATGCTGCCCTGTTCAGGACAGCAGCAACTAGGCACATACAGCTGTTGATCATGCAGAATATATATACTGTGACTAAGGAACTAATAGTTGTAAATAGCTTAAATAGCTGCTGGTAGCTAATGGCTATCATGTTAGACAGTGCAGGCTCCTGTTCCTGTCTATTCTGTTGTCCAGCATTTGTACTCTGAGGTCTCTGACACAAATTGCTTGCTTACATAGATATAAATGCTTATTTACCTTTTTTTTTAACTGCTAACAATTTGTACTTAGATCATACCTTAGTAACTGTGACAAAATTTTAAAATAGTTCATTGAAATTTTAAAAATAAAAACTTAACTGAAGGAATGCACATTTAATTCGTATAGGCTCGTTTGTACTTAGAGAATGTAATGTAGAGTGTTTGTAAAAATGCAGACATTCTAATAAGTGATTTCTAGAAAAAGTACTTGTACAGTGGCCTCATTCTGTCTCCGCTTGCTATGTTACCTGAATCATTTCTCATGGAACTGTTGTCTGCTCCCTTAGAAGCATTTTAGGAATTATTAAACTGTACTTGTCAGTTAATTAGATGTCAACCATTTGTGATAGCAGATTTTCTTATCAAGGCTTTATTCATTAGTTCAAACATTTTTCACAGAAAGGATTTTCAAAGCAATTAAATAGCTGGTTGAGCAATATCTTTCAGCAGTTACAGGACTGGTCCATCATCTTTAGATTTCCCTCTGTAGATAGGTCTGTACATAGAGTGTCCATTTTTTTGTGGATAGACCTGTACATAGAATGGTCATCCCCCTGTAGGTAGGTCTGTAATCAAACATTTCATTTTAGGACTTAGAAAATTGAGTCATAAACTTGTTCCTTTCTTTTATTTATTTTTTTACATTTTTTTAATCAAGTAAAAGGTCATTTATATTGAAAAAGTGACCATTTGTGCTTCTGTAAATACTTGTGTTTTGTTTTTTCCATACTATGTGTCTTAGTCAGGGTTTCTATTCCTGCACAAACATCATGACCAAGAAGCAAGTTGGGGAGGAAAGGGTTTATTTAGCTTACTTCCACATTGCTGTTGATCACAAAGGAAGTCATGACTGGAACTCAAGCAGGTCAGGAAGCAGGAGCTGATGCAGAGGCCATGGAGAGATGTTCCTTACTGGCTTGCTTCCCCTGGCTTGCTCAGCCTGCTCTCTTATAGAACCCAACACTCCAGCCCAATGATGGCACCACCCACAAGGGGCCCTACCCGCTTGATCACTAATTAAGAAAATACCCCACAGCTGGGTCTCATGGAGGCATTTCCCCAACTGTAGCTCCCTTCTCTGTGATAACTCCAGCCTGTGTCAAGTTAACACACAAAACCAGCCAGTACACTATGTATCTAAATATAAGTTTAATCTAAATCTTAGGTATTTGTGTTGGTGAAAATAAATATAAAAGAATTCCACACAGAAGTCTTTAAAGATAGAATAGTGTCATGGCATGGCCTGGTTTGTGCCCTAAATTGTTTACAAGTGATTCATACTTTTGATTTAGAATGTCATTTAATCAAATTATCATAAATAGCTTTAGATGATATCAGCTAGTCTAAAAGCTTTTTTAAAATGATAAACTTGACATTGAGTTTTTAAAAACAATTTCTCAAGGTTTTCAAAAATTTTAAAAGTCTAGTTTGAAAACACAGTCACTGTTGTGGTTGTAAATTGTCATATAACATAGCTCCATTGTGTTCTGAGTCATTAATGCAAATTTTCTTTCCAAACAGAAAGAACTCTGCAACATGATACTTGATTGCTGTGCCCAGCAAAGGACCTATGAAAAATTTTTTGGCTTGTTAGCTGGGGTGAGTTACAACCTTGATTTTATGTCAGGATTTAATATAAATCCCAAGAGAATTCCTAACAATAATATAGTGAATTAATGATTGTATTTTGTGGTCTGGTCTATCCTTAATTAACAACATGTTTTGGTTTTTTCCCTGTGAGCACATTGTTCCCCCTTTCAGTTTCCTTTCCCACTTCATTTTGTAGCACATTAAATTTGTTACCATTTTTCTACAACTTTTTGAAATTATAAATACTTTGTAACAATTTCCCAAGACAAAACAACTAAATGGTCTTCAAAAATTCAAAGCAATTACTGAAGTCAGGACCTGTTTAGGCAGCATAGAGGAAACATGACCTAAAAAAATTAAATGTTTGTGTCATTTTTAATTGTGTCTTTGTATGTGTCAGGTATGTGCATGTGAGTGCAGGTACCTATGTAGGCAGGCAAGAGGTGAGGGGTCCCTCTGGAACCGGAGTTCCAGGCTGCTTGGAGCTGCCTGATGAGGCTGCTGAGAACTTAACTTGGGTCCTCTGTAAGAGCACATGAAATACTAAGCATTGATCCATCCTTCTGGTCCCTAAAGTATATCTATAAACAATTTACAAGGCAGATAGAGTGCAAAATGTATCTGTTTAGGATCATCTAAATGTATAACTTTATTTTAATATATAAATCCAGATAGAGAGAAACTGTTTCTGTAACTTTTTTGAACATCATTTACCATAGAAAGATAGGGTGATAGATGTCTCTTGAAGGTGTTTACAAACATTTAACTTAGTAAATTTAAGAATAGTAAGTTCAGTTGTATTGACATGCAGTTTCTGCTGGGGTTGACTTTCAGTTTTCTTCTCTATAGCGGTTTTGTATGCTGAAAAAAGAATATATGGAATCATTTGAAAGTATATTCAAGGAACAGTATGACACCATCCATCGCTTAGAGACAAACAAATTGAGAAATGTTGCTAAGATGTTTGCTCACCTTTTATACACAGATTCACTTCCATGGAGTGTAAGTAATTGGGTCAGTGTTCTTCATTTATAATCCCCTGTTACTGTCAAATATACATTAATTATGGCATGGCCATATTTATTCTATCGGTAAACGTGAATTAAAGTGAATGTGTAGTGTACTTTGACTGCACCTGCTATCTTCGAAACACATTCATGTAGCATGGAATCATAAGGCAAATAATATGCATGTGTAAGAAATACTGTTGAAGATCATATATGGCAGCCCAAACCCATGCTGCTTTTCAGTAGTGATGAATAGCAATATTTTCAGGGAAATAAGATGTATTTACATATTTGACATCTGTGCATATTTGTCCATACTCATACAACAAAGGAGAGACACATATCCCTATTTTGGTGGCACTTGTGCCTCAGAATTACTGTCCATATTTCCTGAAAGAGCAACTTTTCCAAAGTTCCTCTAATTTAGACTCAAGAGAAAGGATTGTTCTAGGAGGCTGTAATAAGTAGACACTTTTGTTTAAGCAATGGGAAGGAGGTCCTGTGATCGTACGTAGAACAAAGAAAGGCATTCTTAATGGGAAAATGCACAGCAAATTTAGCATTAATCCCATATTTATTATGGAATTACTGTTCATTCCAATGCTGTTAGGTAGCTATGATCTGCATGTCCAGTCACAATTCTTGGTAATGAACAATCAAAGGATTTATTTTAGGAATGTTACCATGTATTTATGTTAGGAAAGTTACCATGTAAGAGAAAAGTTAAGTATATGGCAATCATATGCCATAAAAAGTCCTATAGTCTAAGTGAAGTAAAGTTGCTAAAAGAATTTTAATAGAGAGAAATCACATCTCAAAAGAAAAGAAGAAGATAACAATGTAAAGTACCACAAACTGATGGTGGAGTGAGTCTCCATCCGTGCTCATAGGAGTATCAGATAAGTTTATATGTAGTACTTAAGGACTAAGTATATCCAACCATATTCAACTGACACTTTTCAGCCAACCAAGCAACTAATCATAATAACCATGTTCTAATCATTTTGCCTTTTCTAGAAAAGAAGCCAAGTTTTAAACAATTGGCTAAAAATAGGCTTCCAGAACACTCAATCCATAAAAGCTATGGGGCTTTTTTTTTCTTCTGTTTTGCTTTTAAAGTCTGTGTTCACAGGTTAGTTTGTAAAAGCTATAAACTTAATTTTCAGGATACATCATCCATCATTTTGGTTTTGTTTTTACTTTTGTGTGTGTATGTGCTAACTTACTATAGCTAATGCTCTTGGTGGCACTTTGCCTAGTCCCTGGTGTACGCCACATTCTGCTGAGGGAAGTTTGTGAGCAATCTTTACTTTGATGTTATAAGCTCGACAGGATATCTTCTCAGCTATAAAAAGCACCTCCCTCAAGAAAAAGAATGGAGCCTATTTCTGTACCATCTGCCTTAGCATTGGGAAATTAATATAGAGAAGTCTTACCTTTGCCAAGAAAGACTCCCTGTCAGCATGAGGGATGTGTTCAGAGGTGAACATTCCTAGTCATCCTGAGAGAATATAAACTACTTGGCCACTGGGCTTGTCTTTTAAGACAAAAACAAACAAATATTTTTCCATTCTCTCTTAATTTTCAGGTTCTTGAATGTATAAAACTGAGTGAAGAAACCACAACATCGTCTAGTAGGATTTTTGTCAAGATCTTCTTCCAGGAACTGTGTGAATACATGGGTCTTCCTAAACTGAATGCGAGGTTAAAAGATGAGTAAGTTGACTCAACAGTTTAAATGTAGTCTTCCTATCTGTAGGAGTTCCCTCATGGTAGCACATACAGTTGTACTCTCACAGTTAGGAGCCCTCTAGGACTTAGGGTAAGGTGAGCATGCCTCAAGGCCTGAGACAGCATGCACCTCTCTGGGCTTTGTCCTAGGCTTTGTTCTCTGTCACATAATTCCCATTTCACCTTTCTTAGTACTTGTGTACTCTGATTGCTCATTATCACTACAGTTGGCTTCTAATCCATTCTGCTCATGCCACACATTATTCCAGTATCTCATTTCTCCACTTTGGTTAAATGTTGATCAAAGACCTGCACCCAGTGCAGTGGTTGCCAAGAGTCTCTAACCTAGATCTTCACTCTTTGGTTCCATGTAATGTGTCTACTTTATCAGGCTCATCTCCCTCCTCAGGAAGCTGCACTCTAGACACACCAGCACCATGAAACTTGTAGTGAAGTGACGCCTGCGTCCTTACCACTGTGACTGCAGAGGCTGTCTTTGATCTGTCTAACAAACTTAGTCAGTCTTCCTGTTAATTTACTCTTCTCTGAAATACCTGTTGCCAACTTCCTACTCTTTTCCAGTACTTTTACACAGTTTACATGTGCATACATATGTACATGAAAATAAAGCTAAGGAAGGCATTTATGCTTTTCTGTGCATGCCCACCATATATATACTTGTGTGCAAATAACCATATACACATGTTATTTGCCATCGGTGTATTCCATGTATTTCTTAGTGTGTGCATGAAGTTTCTAATCTGTTGTGTAATTACAGAAATCAGCTTTAAGGGCCAGTGTGATGTCTCAGTGTGTAAAGGACACTGAGTCTGAAATAAGCTGGATCCCTGACAGCCACAGGTGGAAGGAAAGAGCCAGCTCCCAAATGCCATCTTCCCTGCACACACATACAAACCACAGAGAAATTGTTCTTAAAGAAGCAAACTCAGTGAATTGTTCTCGTTGCCTATTATATTTAGGCAGCCTTATGTATAAATGCATAAACCACTTTCTTATATTTCACTTACTGATGTAATATGTAGAAAATCTGATAAGTGGCTATAGGAGCTTTCATTTTTCCTTTCTCCATTTCCTTCATTCCTTTTTCTGTTTCAGAACTCTTCAGCCATTCTTTGAAGGACTGTTACCCCGAGACAACCCACGCAATACCCGGTTTGCCATCAACTTCTTCACTTCCATAGGTCTTGGAGGATTGACGTAAGGACCATTTGCAGACTTTTATCTTTAGTTACAAAATTATCTCACAAGTAGACATAATGTAACACATTACTTTTCTGTTAGGGATGAACTTCGAGAACATCTGAAAAATACACCCAAGGTCATCGTAGCCCAGAAACCAGAAGCTGAGCAAAAGAAACCGGCCCTGACATCTTCATCTTCAGAGTCTTCCTCAGCATCTGATTCCTCTGACTCAGATTCTGACAGCAGTGAGAGCAGCTCAGAGTCCTCCAGTGAAGCAAGTGACTCCTCCTCCTCCAGCAGTGAGAGCTCTGCCTCAGGTATCAAGGCTCATTCAGATAGTATCCTGCTCATTTCTAAGAAGTGCGGGGCTCCATTGCTGCTTATTTACTTTTGCCATCTATTTAAAACATTTACTAATGGAGACGATCATCTGTCACTTACAGTCTGCAGTGTTATATCTGTTTTAGAAGCCTCTTAGACAGAGATAATTCATTGGCAACTGCAGTTCCAGGGATGTCCATGTTCTAGTTTATAGGTTCCATCCTGAGGCTTTATTCCAAAGCAATTAGGTTTTAGTTGTAGTAGTCAAGCTTTATGTGGCTACTTGACATCATCATATTCATTGTACCTCTCATTTAGGGCTTAGCCATACATAGCGCTCCCCCAGATCAAGAAGTGCTGGTACTTTAGAACTCGTCTTTGCTCCTCCTGGCTCCTCCTGGGCCTGCTAGCCTACTCCCCTTTTCATGACAGCTGCTTTTCTGATCTGTAAGTCTGTTAGTTAGTCTTGCCTCTTGTTTTGTTGAGACAAGGTCTTAGAACAGAGTTAAAGCTAGTCTTCTCACTGTGCAGCCCAGACTCATCTTGAACTGCCGTCCCTGCATCCCCCAGCCTCCCAAGTGCTGGGTTTTCAGCAATCCTGCTATAAACGTCATCTTCCCAGTGTTTGCCTGGCTTGTTTGTTGTTGGATGTTGTGTTTCATTTGTTTTTTGGAGTTTTATATGCAGTCTAGATTGTCTGTTCATTTACTCTCTGGCAGGAGCTAGCCTTGAACCTGGTCTTCTCTGCCCCTACTTCTCAAGTGGTAGGTTTAGAGCCTTGTGCCACATGCCTGTTTTAACTTTATAATTATTAATTATGGACTTCTTTGTATGGAATATTTCCTTCATTGTTATGTTCACAAAATATTCTTACATTTATAATTGATCCCACATCGTACTTGAACATGTCTGATGTCATATGTGCATATGGAGAAAAATATACATATTCTTCTCCTCATTACGCAGTCCAGGCTGTCCTTCACTGCAGTCCCTGTTTTGTGTGTGTATGTGTATACATATTTATATGTATGTATGTATGTGTGTGCATATATATTATATTTATACATATGTGCATATATACACACATATACATACGTGTGTGTATTTATCATTACCTTGTATTCTTGTTTTTTTAATCTTCAATGATAGAGTCAATAGAAATAGTACTTAGAAGCCTGAATTTTTCTCTCTTCTTGAGCTCCTCTGTGTGAGTAACCCTTCTGTGATGTCTACCTGCAGACAAACGTAAGTATTGTGAACATGCTTAAGGAAGGCTGTAATAAATTGTGGGTTTTGTGGTTAGGAGTATTAAAAACATTTTATGACATGTCAACTTCAAGACATACTCTCATCTTAACTTGAGGAATGCCCATGTGTCCATTTCTTTTTAGTTATGTAGCTACAGAGAGAGTTACTGCTGTAGGATGTGGATATATGTAGTTTCAGTAAATAGCACCAGTTTTCTAAGTGATTATTCCAAGTTTCACTCTTCCCAGGTGTATATTGGCCATGTTTCTAATTTTAACCATCCTAATGATGATACTGCCTTATAGCTTTCATTTTAATTTGCATTTTCTCCATCACTAATAAAGCTGAGCATAACATTGTTATTGGCCATTTGGATATTTTCTCTTTTGCTCAGATCTGGCTCTTCTCCCTTTTTGAGTTAACTTTTTATTTTTTAGGGTTTAGCTTTACTGTATTCTTTCTCTCTCAGTTTCTCTCTCTATCTCTATCTCTCTCTCTGTGTATTTGTGTGTGTGTGTGTGTGTGTGTGTGTGTGTGTGTGTGTGTGTGTGTGTATTGCATGTATATATTTCAGGTTAAGTAGTTCACATTTGTGTCTGTGAGCTGCCAGAGATCTATTGTCTTTTGTTTTTTTCCCTCAGCAGCAACCCGGGATCAGCAGATGCTCCCAAGAGGAGGTGGCTACAACCTAGCTTACTTCTCTGCACTTCTTTCTAACGTCCCTAAATTTGGGGATGTTTGGTTCTTGTTTTATTAACAAGTTCATGTTTTTAATTTTACATATTATCTTGAACTATCTTCACACTTACAGGAAAATCACAATATACAAGAGAGGATCCACATATATCCTCTACCTAACTTTCCTCAGTTAGCTTCTCATACAAACAATGTAATTATCAATAAAACTACGGAAATTCACACTGAACAATACTGTTAACATGTCTCATTTGAATTTCATGAGGAGTAAAGCAACAGATGCAGGGTGAGTCAGGGTGCCAGAATGCCAATTACTACTTTTGGCATCCATGGGGTGGGTAAACTGAGGCAGACAGCTGTTGGGGTCAGTGCTTAGAGTTGCTGACTGGGTCAGTTCAGATACTGACAAAGGCTGCTATCAATGGATTAGAGAAATTACTTAGCAGGCTTTTCTCTGAGGGAACAAAGCTTAATTTACTGGGGCTGGCACTCCCTGTGGCCAGTGAAAAACTCTTGAGTTCTTTTAGCTCCTTGAGGCTGGCAAGAAAGAGACAGAAAGAGAAAATTCTCTCCCCCCACCCTTTTCTCTCTCCCTCCCTCCCTCCCTCCCTCCCGCTCTCCCCCCTTCTCTCACTGGGGCCAGCAAGAAAGAGACAGAAAGAAAATTCTCTCTCTCTCTCTCTCTCTCTCTCTCTCTTTCTCTCTCTCTCTCTTTCTCTCTCTCTCTCCCTCCCTCCTTTCCCCTTCCCCCTTCCCTACACACAAAGTGGGTGAAACAAAAGGCAGAGTTGAATAACTTCATACATACATGTATGCATATATACAACCATAAATATTCACACATGAAACAGAGCTCTAACCAGCAGGCTCCAAGCTTTTCACCCATTCAGATATGTCCATATACACACATACTTGGAAGGTGGAAGGAGCAAAGTCCCAACACACACTCACATAAATTTAACACATACACATACAAGGACATAGTTGATGGATGGAACAATATTCCAGCCCCACACTTCATTCTTTCTTCCATAGCTTATATATTCCAGAAAATCTTTCAAGCAGTATAAAATTACAATGTGATTATGTTTAAGTTTTCTTCTAATGAATGACTATGGAAGAAACAATATGCTCCCCAGTAACTTTATAAGAAATAACATTATTTAGTACAGGTAAAGAAAACAAATTATTCCCAAGAACCCATGTGCATTTGTAAACTAATCAAGGAGGGTAGTTTTCTCAGCCTGTTTCTCTTACTGGCAGACAGCAAGTTTCGATTACAATGAAAGAAGTAATTATTATTTATCTTTAAAAGTAATCTTGTAAGAATATTAAAAGCATCACAAATCTAAACTTTTATATAAAAATCATATCTACTGTAAATTCTTAGAATGCATATCTGCTCATTGGCAATTCTTAAGAAATTCCATTAGGAAGCTGTCCATCATCACCATCCAGCCTCAGGGACAGTCACGTCAGCCAGTGCTACCTACGATTGTTTTTGTTCCCTGACCATAGAAGGTCCCTAGCTTAACTACTCAGTGTGCCTTTCTGAACTTCAAATCGTTCCCTAAGATTTTTTACATCAGACCCAGTAGCAAAAACATCTCAACCTTGCTTCACTAAGAATTTATTTTTCCAAATGTTTTCTAAGGGTGGTGGTCATTGCTAACATTCTGTATCTCTAAGTTCTTCTCTAGTGATTGAATCATTAATCTGCTCCAGCAACAATGCCTCAAAAAGATCAAACACTATTATTGTGAGTGCTAGAGATACTGCCCAGTGAGGGGCTGGAAGCCCCTTAGAGTTTTCATACAATTCTTAGATCAAGAAGGATGTGAGGGCAGCAAACAGAGCAGAACTCCATAACAGCATGAAGTCCCCAAGACACATAGTCCTCGGGGTCATGCCTCACCAAGGTGTGTAGGGGCAGTTCTGATGCTAAGGTCCTGTTCCCCAATTGGTTCCCCAATTATCAGTAAAGAAAGCCATGGGCCAGTTGCTGGGCAAAAGATATGGGCGGGGCTTCCGGGTCCCTGGAGCATGGAGGGGAATGTGGGGAAGAGAACGGAGGAGGCAGGAAGACAAAAGGAAGAAGAGAATGGGCTTGCCATGTTTTGGAGAGAGAAGACTAACACCCATGTGAGATCTCAAAACAGAGTGGCCACACAGGCTGCTCCTACATACAGATGGGTGGTCAGGGGAGTTTAGCAGCTGAAGTTTAGAGCAGGTAGGCTAGACGGAGATAAGAAATTGATAAGGGAGTACTTTCCAGGTTGAGATAGTTGTGCCTAACAAGTGTGCCAAAAAGACAAGTTAAAATTAAACACTTTATGTCTATGTCTTTTGTCCAAGGACTCAAGGAAAGCCGGTGGGGGCGATAGTGCCGTCACCTCCCAGAGCTAAAGGCAATAGGGTGTAAAACTACACGCAGCAGAGGTGCACCCATCATGGCTGTAGTAACCGATGGGCTGCATTCCATGAGTTCTAAAGCTCGTTGTCATATCTCCTACATGACCCACAGCAGTCCTTTTTCCTTCTTTCATGAACCTGTTTATATTTCTGTTAGGGCTTCCAAACTTCTTTGAAGCTTCTGGTCACATTGAAGTCCTTCAGGGTAGATATTTATTTGATATTTTCTTAAGAACAGAATAAAAGTTGATGTCATAGTTATTTTTCTGCTGCTGTGAAGAGTCACCATAACCATGGCAACTGACAGAAAAAAGAATTCATTGGGAGTTAGAGTTGGAAAGGGCCAGTCCATGACCATCATGGCATCATGACCATGCCATGGGAGCATGGCAGCAGGCACATAGGCATGGCCCTGTAGCAGTAGCTGAGAACTTGCATCATACCTGCAAGCCTGAGGGAGAGGGCATGTCCTTTTGAAACCTTAAAGCCCACTCCAGCTGCCCTAGTGACTCCAACAAGGCCACACCTTCTACTCCTCTCGAAACAGTTCTACCAACTGGGGACCAGACATTCAAATATGAGTCCACCTTTCTCAGTCCAACTACCAGATTTGGCATTTAGACAGAATGTCATGGAAATGCTCTGCTCTTAGCACATCTACTCAAGGGATGTAGAATTGCTGGGATGTCCTAATTAACTGATATCAACTGTCATCACTAAGTTAAGAAAGTGTTGTTGAATTTCTTCAGATAAACACTTCATTTCATTTTGTTCAAATCTGTCTCCAACTTTTCCTCAGTCACTTTGGCAGCCATCTTTAGGGCATTCTCTATGGTGTTTGCCTAATGATAATTTATCTATTTTCTTTGTGGATTAGTAATTGAATTTCTACAAGAGAAAAACTGTCCCTTTTCTTCTTTTATTTACCCAGCCTTACCTTTTTTTTTTTTTTTTTTTTTTTTTTTTTTTTTTTTTTTTTTTTTTTTTTTTTTTTGGTTTGTCGAGACAGGGTTTCTCTGTGTAGCCCTGGCTGCCCTGGAACTCACTCTGTAGATCAGGCTGGCCTTGAACTCAGAAATCCGCCTCTCTCTGCCTCCCAAGTGCTGGGATTAAAGGTGAGCACCACCACTGCCCTTCTCCCAGCCTTATCTTTATACCATGACCTTACAACTGTTTGTATTAGTCTATGAGTTACACTCCAGGTGCTTTTGTTCAAATCATTTTACTTTTTAAAAGATATTTTCATTGCATTTGTGTGTGTGTGTACATGTGCACACTTGTATGTTTGTCTGTTCCACCTGTGTGAAGATCAGATCAAGTTTCAGGAGTTGATTTTCTTGTCATGTGGGACCCACGGATAAAGCTCAGGTCTGTAGGCTGGGCAATTTTCTTTACCACTGAACCCTCCTGCCAGCCCTCATTTCACTTTGAGACTTTGCAGTTGCTGATCTCAGGTTGTTCCTTTCTTTGCACAAGCTCCCATCCTTTCCGTGAGTACATCTTTCATTCTAGCATCACAAATGTTGCAGACCTTCAGTGCATTCAAACAGATGGAAAGTTCTAACAGATGTCCAGTTCCTCTCAGTATGTATGTGCCTTTTACACCAGGAAAAGGATGCTCTATTGAAATCCTTTTTCAGTTTCTTCTGATCCATGTTTTCTGAAAAGGTTTGTGTAGTTTAACCTCAGACCTGCTCTGCTTTCTTCGGTAGAGCCTCTGGGGCCATGCAGGTGAAGGAGTGTCTGCGTATCTGAAGTTATTGTTATGTTGGAGTGCTGTGTCAGTGTAGCAGCCTCCCTCCTCAGCCTTAGGTTGGACAGCAGATACTCATGCTGTGATTCCCTATTGTGTTACATTTGAAAGTACTTGGCGTGCTGTATGACAACCAGAACTGAGGGGCTCTTCACATTCTGTCTTCTTAGAGCAGGAGTGCATTTGCTCCCAGAAACTCTAGTCCTGGATTGGAAGAATGCGGCACCAGTCATATAACAGCTCTTTGAATGTCACAGACTATATTTTATGGCATCTATTTTGAGGACAGATGATAGCTCAGCTTGAATTTTGCAGTAAGAAAGTTTGCTGATTCTAAGTTAATTTGCCTTATCATACAATTTTGCAGAGAAGTGCTTCATTATTAAAGTATTAGCATAAAAGTAGTGTGAACTGCCTCCAAATTAGAAAGCAGAGAAGCAGGCACGGCCAAGGGGCTTGCATATTGTTGCATGGCAGAGGTGTAACGTTGGCAGAGCCCTGACTGTACAATGAGCCAGAGACATGGGCTTAGCACTGAGCCATATGGCTGCTGCTTGGGCAGCTGCAGCCCAAGAAGGAAGTTCTGACTGGCAGGCCACTAGTACACCCTGAACCATCGACAGTCACTTAGCAGAAGAAAGGGCTTGGTACACTGGCATTTGGGTAGAGTCGGGCCAAGATTCCCTGTTGTATTTCTTTTTGTAGTGAAAGGATTTGTGAAATTTTAGTCATCTCAGTGCTTTTCGATTCATGAATTCAAATTAATAGTGACTAAGTTTAACTTAAAATGGTGATTTATCTCCCTATATTTGGGATTACATCAGTAAAGCTAAATTATTCAAGGTTTCTTTAGAAGTTTGTATCAGAAATGAAGAGTCCGTGGCTCTCACTGAGTTCGTAGCTGTCATAACCCAGCTCTTGGTCATATGGCCAGTGACTGAGAGCACCATAGGCTTTGGTGGAAGCACACTGATTCTGTGATGAGAACACAGGTACCCTCATCCCCGGTAGAACGTGGTTTGGGCTGGTTGACCATGTGTCTTGGTTATGTACCAGGGCTGCCTGCAGCTCCATTTCAGCTGACAAGCAGCTCTGATGGTGTTAGAGTATGCACATGGCAATGCACATTTTCTAATTGATGGATTGGTTTTTATTTGCTATAGTTTATTGAAAATTCTTACGGAAACTTGAGTTTGAAACTAATTACATAGTAACTATTAATGACATATTTTAGAATTTTCATCTTTTAAAATAGTCTATTTTTAGGCTTTTCAGTTTGGTTTTGTATCCAGTTTATACAAATAAGTGCTTTACAGTATGTTGGTAAATGTTATTGTTAAATTATGAATTTATATTAATATAAAAACTAACTATAATTCATTTTTTTGCACGCAGCTAAAGATACAAGAAAGAAGAGACAAGGGAAGCCCAGAGGTGAAGAAGTAGATAAGCTAACCAGGGGCCACCAGGCACGAGACCAGAGGCGAGAAGGAGGCAGGGAGGACCAAAGGCACCAGGAAGGGAGGACTGAGAGAGCAAGGTCTGAAAGACACAGAGCTCAGAACTCACG